>NW_003852418.1:519871-546339 GCF_000181295.1 Otolemur garnettii | reverse complement strand
TTTTTTTTTTTTTTTTTGCAGTTTTTGGTGGCCAGGGCTGGGTTTGAACCTACCATATATGAGGCATATGGGGCCGACGCCCTACCCCTTTGAGCCACAGGTGCCGCCCTGTGGCTTCTTTCCCTGAGCGGGAGGCCAGCACTTACTCTGTGCTCATTTCTGTGGTAGGCCCTCCCCAACCTCCTTAAATTGCACAGTGTAGCGGGTGGGGGGGTCTCGGTGTGTGACACACCTTTGGGGACAAGACACAAGTGTAAGAGGGACTTTACCTAACAAATGCAATCAGTGTAACCTGGTTTCTTGTAACTTCAATGAATCCCCAACAATTAAAAAATAAATAAATAAATTGCACACTGTAATCGTCATTTATACTGACAACCTCTGAGACACAGAGAGAAAAAGTGGCTTGCCCACGGTAACACAGCTGATAAGTGGAGGAGGAAATTTGAACCTAGACGCAGGGGGCTCCATTCTCCTTTAGGACCAGTGGGCTCAGTCAGAAGGATAAGGCTTGGACTCCAGTTCTTGCTGGACTATACCCTGTGCCCCCTGACCTTTGTGCCCCCCTTTTAGGACCTTGACTCTGTGTTCTGTGGTCAGCAGCCTCCACTTTCGAGGACTGAAGGGCTCCGGGCCCTCCCTGTATCCTCCCAATCTCTCTCCCCATTGCCAGCTGTGGTCTTATTTTTAAAAGAATAGTGTAGCTCGCTTGGGATCCAGGCCCTTTCCTGCCTAATTCTGACCCCTGTGCCCTTGGGTGGAGGGCATCTGAGCCCACCGGGTCTCCATCCATGAGCCTCCATCATTGTGATTGGGAGTCAGCGGCAGCATCCACACTCATCCTCCTTCCTGGTAACCAACACATGAAACAGAACAGACATGTGCCAAGGCCTGTGGGCCTGGAGAGCAAGGATCTGCCTGGGTGAAACAGTCTGGAGAAGGAGATGAGGAGCCAGCCTAGGAAAGGGCGAAAAGACCAGGCAGAGGAGGGAAACCAAAGCCTTCCAGGCAGAGGGACCAGGAAACACAGCATCACATGCTGTCTTAGGAAAAGAGCTGTCGTGGAGACATGGGTGACAACATCCAGAGTCAAGGTCAGTGAGACTAAGCTGTGGGTGACAGCAGGGAGGTCTGTGGTTCCAGAAAACATATAGGAAGTGGAGCTCACCCTTCCACGTAGAGGGGTCAAGGATCAATGGAGGGAAGAGCAACCCAGACATTAAGAACATGTTCCCCCATCACCTTCCTGCCCCAGCAGCTGTCACTGGGATAGTGCTAAGGTCCTGTTGACAGGTGCCACCACCAGCTCCCACTATCACCAGCGAAGCCCTGACAGCCACTCCAGCTGTCTTCCATCAGACAGAACACACATCTGAGACCAGGCTGATGAGGTTATCTCCAGACAGGCGTCTGCAGAGGGAGAGGGGGTGGGTAACAAGATGCTATTACAATGAACACCCCACCCATCTCCCTGGCGGCACCACCCAACAAGCGGCTCTTAATCATCACAGACCTCACTGCCCATGCAGCTGCACGAACACGCTCTTAAACAGGTCTGAGAGGCCATCTATGCAACATGGGAAAAATACGCACATGTGCTCAGACACTCTGACATGCACAAGCATGCGGCAGAGGCATGTGCTTTGGGGTGTAAGTGTGCACACACAGGCACACCGGTGCATGCACATGCACACCAATTCCTGAACAAAAAAGCTTTCATAGCACATGTATGGAGAAGGCATACTTTAATCCCTACACACTCATGAATGCAGACATGTTCACACACATTCACAGATAGGTACAGAGTCTAAATCTCAGTTCTAGAGCCTAGGACAAGGATTTAGGTGCAAATTGTTTATGTACTCTCCCAGGAACCTCAGTAAGGAAGATAGGAGACAAGAAATGTGTGTTGGCTGGGTGTGGTGCCTCGCACTTGTAATCTCAGCACTTTGGGAAACTGAGGCTGGAGGATCACTTGAGGTCAGGAGTTCAAGACCAGCCTTGGCAACATAGCAAAACTTTGCCTCTAAAAGATTAAAAAAAAATACAAAAAATTAGCTGGCATAATACTGCACATCTGTAGTCCTAGCTACTCAGGAGGCTGAGGTGAGAGGATCACTTGAGGCCAGGAGTTTGAGGGTGCAGTGTCTCTAAAAGGGGAAAGAGAGAGAGAGAAAGAAAGAGAGAGAGAGAGAGAAAGAAAGAAAGAAAGACTGACAGAATTAAAGGCAGAAATAGGTACTTCAGCAAAAAGAAATGGAGACTTCAGTATTCTACCTTTATATATACATGTAAAGAAAGGAAGGAAGGAAGAATGGAAGAAAAGGAGGAAGGAAGAGAAATGTGTATTAATGAGTTACCACCTGGGGTCTCTGGAGCCCAGTCCTGCTAGATACCCTCAGACTATGAGGAACACACTTCAGAATTGTTTCACTGAAGGGCAAGGAAGTTGGGATGTTTCTCTACAGCCTGTGTCTCTTGTTGGCTGAGGGCTGCTCCTTCTGCAATTCTAGGCTGAGCACACCCAGAAAGTGCTCAGATGGAGACACAGAAAGCCATTAGTGTGTGCAGAAGCTATCCAGAAGGGTCCTACAAGGCAGGCCAGGATTATAAGTACACAGTGAAGATATCCTTTACACACAGGATACACCCCAATACACGTGCTCTCAGAAACACATGAAAGGGGAAGTGTGGGGATATACCATAGGCATTGATTCCAAGAGGCTCATCTTAAACTGTTAATATCCCTGAAACGGAGATATCCCTTATGATTAAAATAATATATAAATATTGCTTTCATTGATAGGGTCTTAGATTTAATGAAACATAATATACACACACGTATATATAAAGGTAGAATACTGAAGTCTCCATTTCTTTTTGCTGAATTATCTATTTCTGCCTTCAATTCTGTCAGCTTTTGCTTTATATATTTTAGGTTTTTTTTTTTTTTTTTTTTGAGACAGTCTCACTATGTTGCCCTCAGTAGAGTGCTGTGGCATCACAGCTCACAGCAACCTCAAACTCTTGGGCTTACGTGATTCTCTTGCCTCACCCTCCTGAGTAGCTGAGACTACAGGTGTCTGCCACAATGCCCGGCTATTTTTTGGTTGCCATTGTCATTGTTGTTTAGCTGGCTGGGGCCAGGCTCCAACCTGCCAGCCTTGGTGTATGTGGCCGGTACCCTACTCATTGAGCTATGGGTGCCAAGCCTGTTTGGGGGTTCTTTTGTTAGTTGCATATGTGTTTATAATTCTTATGTATTCCTGATGGATTAACCCGTTTAGTATTATACAATGTCCTTCTTAGTCTTCAGTAATAATTTTTATCTTAATGTCTATCGTATCTAATGCTAGCACAGCCTCTCCAGATCTCTTTTGATTATGATTTGCATGTTATATATTTTCCATCTTTTTACTGATAAGGTAGAATTTATGTCTGCTATTTTGCTGTGTTTTGTGTATCTTTTTGTTTCTCTATGCTTCCAAATACTGCCTTCTTTGGTGTTAACTTGATTATTTCTAATATACCACTTTGATTCTCTTGTTTTTAAATTATATTTTGAGGTTTTTCAGTAGCTCTCCTGGAGATTACAATTAATATCTTAGCTTAAAACAAGCTAATTTGATTCAATACCAATTTAATTCCCACAGTATACAAAAACTTTGCTCCAATGTACTTTTGATCCCTCCTCCTTTATACTATTGTCATCATACAAATTATTTCTTTGTACATTATAAGCCCATCAAAATAGTCTTATAATTATTGTCTCATGCAGTTGTCAATAAGATAGAAGAAAAAAGTTATAAGCAAAATCACACTCATACGATCGTATATTTATCTACGTAGTTACATTCACTCTTTATTTCTATACTCTTTGTTTCTTCCTGCAGATTCAAATTACTGTCTAGTGTCCTTTTATTTCAACCTAAAAGACCCTCTTTAATTTTTTTTGTAAGGCAGGTCTTCTAGTAACAGAATACTAATTTTTTAAATCTGGGAATACAGTAAGTCCTTTTTTGCAGGATAATTTTGCTGGATTGAGAATTCTTTGTTGATAGTCTTTTTTCTCACAGAACTCTGCTTATTCATCCCATTGCTTTCTGGTCTTCATGTTTTCTTATATAAAATCAGCTGTTCATCATCTTCAAGATTCCTTGCTTTGGGCTTTAAATAGTTTGACTATGAAGGTTAAGTACAGATTCCTTTGAGTTTATCTTTCTTGGACTTAGTTATATTTTTTATATATGTAGATTAATGCTTCTCATCAAATTTTGGAAGTTTTTGCCATCATTTTTTCAGATATTATTTCTGCCCCTTTATTTCTTTCCCCTCTTTCTGAGTCTCTGATTATGCATATGTTGGTGGTGCCCGAGGTCTATTCACATTTTTTAATTTTAATTTAAAAAAATGAACATTTGAAATAATAAAATGTGAGCACTCTAAAAACCAGTTTTCCCTTCTGCAGAGTTTGTGGTTATTTCCTTTTGTTGTAGTTGTTGCTGCTGTTTATTTGCTTAGAGAATTCCCTGGACTAATTCTGAAAAGTATGTATTTTTTGTCATGTGTGGTCATTGAAGTCTCTTTTTGGTAAGCTTAGTGGTCAGCTAATGATTAGATGAAGATTTTCTTAAATGGTTTGAACCCCTAAGTCTTACAGCCTTTGCCCAGGAGCTCTACATATGTGTTGGGGGAATTTAAAACTCTGCCTTAGTTTTTTTGTTTGTTTGTTTATTTATGTGTTTTTGAGACAGAGTCTCACTATGTTGCTCTCTGTAGAGTGCTGAGCTGTCACAGTTCACAGCAACCTCAAATTTGGGGGCTTAAGTGATTTTCTTGCCTTAGCCTCCTGAATAGCTGGGACTATAGGCACCCGCCACAACATCCAGCTATTTTTTTGGGTGTAGTTGTCATTGTTGTTTGGCAGGCCCAGACTGAGTTCGAACCTGCCAGCTCTAATGTATGTGGCTGACATCTACAGGCGCCAAGCCTCTGCCTTAGTTTTTATTTCCTGTTTGCACAGAGTCTCAGGCCAGCCAGAGACGAAAGATTATGGCCTTTTTATTTCTTTCCTTGGTATGCACAGGGATATGGCCTCCTAGATTCCCAGGAATATGTTGGAGCTTTTCAAAGACCCCCACTCATTCCTCAAATTTTTCTTTTAAGATTTTTGGTTAGCCTCTTATTAACCAAATCATTAGCTGACCACTAAGCTCACCAGAGACTTCAATGACCACACATGCCTCTTGTTAGTGGCCTTAGGCAGCTGTGACTTTAAACAATTTCTCATGATTGTTTTTAACAAATGCTCTTGGGGATAGACTTGTTTGCACAGCAAGTTCTGAACCTGTTCCATGAAGACAAGACCTTAAAGTGAAGCTTTTCAGCAAACCCCAGACAGGTCAAATAGTGACAATTCTCTGGGGATGAGGCTTTTGGGAAGAGCCAAACTGGCCCTCTAGCGACTATTAGGCTAACGGTTTATAGCCATTGTAGTTGCAAGGTTGTTGGTTTTTATAAAATAGGAAAACAAAGTCAGTTTCTCCTACTGTACTCTTATAACACAGAATATATCTATGACCCCTGGTCACCAAAACATGTAGAAATTTCTCCCCGCCTATCTCCTTCCACAGACACTAGCTAGTTGTCCTCTAATTCAATTCATTTCTGGTACTGTCTATCTGGAGACAATATCAGATCCCACAGGTTAAGGGCTCAGTCTCACAAAACTTCCCCCACTTCAGACATGAGTCACAGCAGTGGGTTGTCACCTATAATTCTTACTAACCAGGCATAAATCTGGTTCCCATTACCTCCCTCCTCGGGATAAATTAATTTGCTAAAGCAGCTCACAGAACTCAGGGAAACACTTAACTTACGACTACCCACCTATTATTAAAAAGTAGATTTCAAAGGATACAAATGAACATCCAGATGGGAAGGATGTACAAGATGAGATATGAGAGAAGGGGCATGGAGCTAGCCACCAGGTCCCTCCATGTGTCCAGCTGCCTGGAAACTCTCCACAATCTCCATCCTTTTAGGCTTCTACAGAGATTTCATTACATAGGCATGATTGATTAAACCATGGGCCATTGGTGATCAACTTAACCTTCCATCCCTCTTCTCTCCCCAGAGGTTGGGGATAGGGCTGAATGTCCCAACCTTTTAATCATGCCTTGATCTTTCCAGTGACCAGGCTCCATCTCATTGTCATTACAAATTGGATTCATCATTCTGGAGGTTCTAAGAGTTTTAGAAGCTATAGGCCAGGAAATGGATAGAAGACCACTGTAAAATTTTAAAATATATATGGTTTATACCTTGGAGAAAGGAGAGCTTTGTTTCTCCTAAAGGGTAGCAGCCTGTTGACTGGCCATTTCAATAGCCTGGAAAGCATAGCACTGGCCAGCAGCCAGGCACAAGTGCTTCAAAGGAAGAGACAAAAGGAACAGGATTTTATACTGAGAGAGGCGGTCAAATATACATATTCAACAAGTTATAGGAGGAGTCATGAATATTTATGAAAAGAGAAATCTTGTGCATTTGTAATGGTGCTTTATCTCTTCCACCTCGTCATGGCTGGGGACTCATTTTTAAGGTGTTTGTGGGGTCCCCTTGGCCAGGAAGGGTCCATCCAGTTAGCAGAGGGCTTAGCATTTTATTTTTAGTTCACACCATATCTATTTTTTACAATATCACAGTTTTTAAGGCTACCACAGAGATGGGGAGAGAAGGATGAGATTAAGGCAGGTTAAAACACCAGGAAGCTCACGGTTCTTACCAAGATTCAGCTATTTTTATTAAATAAGCATTCCTCATATTGTTGCAAGTGTTCAGTTAATTTCCAGCATTTCAGAAAGGCGTATCCAAGGCATTTTTCGTATTCTCATTGCTTTTCTGGAGGACTAGATTTCTGGAAGTCCCCCTTCCACTGGAAGCCATCCTTGGTCCCCCCAACTTGACATTGGCCTTTTCTTTTTTTTTTTTTTTTTGAGACAGAGCCTCAAGCTGTCCCCCTGGGCAGAGTGCCGTGGCATTACAGCTCACAGCAACCTCCAACTCCTGGGCTCAAGCGAGTCTCCTGCCTCAGCCTCCCAAGTAGCTGGGACCACAGGCGCCCGCCACAACGCCCGGCTATTTTTTGGTTGCAGCCGTCATTGTTGTTTGGCGGGTCCGGGCTGGGGATCCGAACCCGCCACCTTAGGTGTACGTGGCTGGCGCCTTAGCCGGTTGAGCTATAGGCGCCGAGCCGACATTGGCCTTTTCTGTGTCCCCATAGGTCACTTCCCTTATTTACAAGCAATCATGTTTGCATCTTGTTCGCATCTTCACCTGTCTCTCTGCTCTGGGCCAGCCCACAGCAGGAAGCACACAGGCACAGGCTAGGCAAGAGTCTGGGTGTTACAGATTGACCATCTCCATCCTCTAACACCAAGATTGTACATCTTCCAAGTCCAAAGCACTATAGTTCAGGATTTTTCAAAACACAATTTAATTTCTTTCTTTTTTTTTTGAGACAGAGCCTCAAGCTGTCACCCTGGGTAGAGTGCTGTGGCATCACAGCAACCTCCAATTCCTGGGCTCAAGTGAGTCTCCTGTCTCTGCCTCCCAAGTAGCTGAGACTACAGGCGTCCACCACGACACCTGGCTATTTTTTGGTTGCAGCCATCATTGTTGTTTGGAGGGCCCAGGTTGGATTCAAACCCGCCAGCTCAGGTATACATGGCTGGCGCCTTAGCCGCTTGAGCCACAGACCCCGAGCCCACAATTTCATTTCATTATGAATTATTTCAAACATCTGAAAACTAATATAATAAAGACCACTGTACCCACCATCCAGTTTTAACTCCTATTAAAATTATGCCTGACTTGTTTCCATTCTTACCTTTTATTTACTTAAACAATTTTATTTTGTCAGCAAACAAACGTATTCATCCCCTCTCGGGTTGATGAGCCTTTGCGTTGTTTCCAAGTTTTTTGCTATTGTGGGCAGAACTGTTAGAAGCATTCGTGTCATGTCTGCTGTCGTGTGTGTGCAAGAAATCTCTCCTGGGTATTTACCTAGGAGTGGAAGTGCGGAATATTCAGCTTCATAAGATACTGCCAAAGTGCTTTCCAATGGAGTTGTATCAATTTGTTCTCTCCCAGCAGTGTCTGAGAGGTCTCTGGGCTCTGCCTTCTCTGGCGTGTCACACAGTAGCTACCCAGCAGTCAAAATGAATGAACAACAGCCAGAAGCAACAATAACTAGGTATCACAGCAACACAATAGGAGGGGAGTCAGCTGCAGAAGGATACAACAGATCATTCTTCTCACTTAAAAACTTTGCAAACAATGTATAAACACAAACACATACGTGTATATCTGTTTATCTATACATACAGTATTTTATTAGTTATTGCCTTTTTAAAAGAAATAAAATGTTACAGATATAATTCAATATCCTTGTATGTACCCCTCCCCGCCCCAATCCCTTTCTTCTTCCCCCTACTTCCTACCCTTAAAAAGGAACCGTCTCAGGATGTGTAACCTCTTTACCCATTGTGCTTTCCTATTTTAACTGCTTACGTATGAGTGGGTCCAGACTGTTGGTGTTTGATATTTACATAAATAACATCAGTTCCTATATTGTAGCTTTGAGATTTGTCCATGTCAATCCATGCAGCTGAAGTTTATTACCTGTAGCTGGTGTCTTCAATTTATTAATTTGCCACACTTGATTTATCCTTCCTCCTATAGACAGGAATTAAGTGACGCTGCATCTTTATGGTCTTGAGATTCCGAGATTTCAAAATTGTATCATACTAATATTTCAGTGTCTAGTATTTCCAATTTGAAATATGAGTCCACTCTCGTCTCCACCCGCCTAGATTCTACCCCCAAACCCCAACTGGTGTCCTCCTGATCTTGGGTTCGCAAAGCTGCAGCCCTGGTGGCAAGTGGAAGGATTGGAGGCACAGATAGCAGAGGAGGGAGAGAGGCTGATGGTCTCAGGAGTAGCAAAGATTCTTTGCTTGATCAAACTTTAGTAGGCTCCTGAACCTTCTCCTAGGCCCATCTGTGCAAGAACTTTCTTGTAAAATCCAGTTTGAGCAAGAATCCTAATTCAGTTTACTAAGAACACTCTCCCTCGGTATCAGATCACCCTGAATATCCAATCAGGTTCGTCATCTGCCACACGTCCCAGTGGACTCTCATCACCCTGGCCTGTCTTCAGCAAGAATCCTTTTAAGTTCTGTTTAGCTAGACTCTCCCTGACCCCTGATGTTTCCTCTTAGTAATTTTCCATTCACGGACCCCCAATCTGCCCCTTGGCCTTAAACTTCCACTTGCCAGTGCTGAATTCAGAATTGAGCCCAATCTCTCTCCTCCACTGAAAAATCCCAGTGCAGCCATCCCCATACCTATCACGATAATACTGAGTAAAGTCTGTCTTACCATGCTTTAACATGTGTCACCAGCTAACTTTCTCTTTAGCGGGAGGGACCAGGCTTCCAGTCACCCCTGGGACTCCCGATCCTGTCCCCTCAGCTGGATTTCAGGAGAGGAGTCAGAAGGAATGCCCGGAAGACACGTAGGCGCCCTTATAGGTACAGGCCTCTGAGAAAGGAGTCTCGCCCTGTCCCCGGGACACAGGGTGATGACAGCCCACAGCCAGGTATGAAGAACACAAGAGCAGTGGTGGCCTGTGCCCCTCTCCAAGTGGAGCCCCAGGGAAACCTGCCATGCCCTGGCAGAGGTCCCTGTGCCAGCATAGTGTGGGAACATCAGAGACACTCGGCAGACCCAGAGGGGCCTTGCAGACAGTGATACAGCATGGTGACCAACCATAGAAGGTCACACGGAGCAGAGTCAAACTAGGGGTCAACGTTCTTCCCCGATGGTCTGCGACAGTCCACAGCATGTCATCCAACTGCACAGAAGGAAGAAACCCCTGTCTGCCTGGGTTTCCTCCACCTTGTCAGAACAGGGCTTCAAATTGGAAATTCCATTACATTCTTTCAAAACAAGGAAAATGACATTCTTTGTACATCTGGCGGTGGGTGGAAAGTTAGCCCCTCTGCATTCAGAGCTGAGGAATCTGGGTTTCTAGGAAAATAAGCTTTCCCAGTTTAGGTTCCCCAAACCTCAAGGTTCAAAGACAATTTGGAGGCAGGAAAAGTCTGTTTGTGGGCTCCTGAGGCCTCTGCCCAGGTTGGGTCCATTTTCCTCCCAGGCACTCCAGGACAGCTAGAGAACAGAGAGATTTGTGGGGAGGCCTCATCTAGCTCTCCCCAAGATTCTGCCTCGACAAGGCAGAGACCCCTGTCAGCTGAAATTATAACACTTCCCTTGGAGAGTCTCTGGTCACTCGCTCAACCAGAGGGGAAACTGAGGCCCAGACTTTGCCCTGGTCACACCATCAGCAGCGCAGACCCTGGCCACCTCACAATACCCTCCTCCCCATCCACCTTGTATCACCCTTCCCCCAGTCTGGGTGGCCTCCTTCCCTCTACCCAGGACAGTGGTCTGGGATTGAGGGCACAACTGGGAATGTGAGTCCATGCTCCACACTGCCCAGGAGCTTTGGTCGGCCTCCTAGGCCCCAGGCCTCTCACTGCCAAAGGTTGCCATCTATTTTCTGTCCAACTCATTTATCTGCAAACCACGAAGAAAAATCACTCCTGTCTCTCTGCCTCCATGGCTACTGTGATATATGGTCTCCCTCAGCACCCCCTCCCAAGGGGGGTTGGGAGGATGGAGTGATACTGAGGCAGCTGATGGCGGTGCACTTTCAGAGACCCTTCCGATGACGTCCCCCTTGCCCGTATAGACAGTGCTGGTCACTGCTGAGCAGTGCTGGACTACTCATGTCACCTCTCTGTATATAACACAAGGTCTGTTTACAGCTCTCACTTCATTTCCTCTTCCCATCGCCTCTGCAGGGCATTCTTTGGGCTAAGCCCCATGCTGGGCACTGGGGACCCACAGTCACTGCCCTTGACCAGCCTCAGCATCTCATGACAGAACCAGACCTGCAAAAATAAAACAGCATGGAAATGCAATAGTCAAAAACCTTCTGGGTACATAGGAGCCCCCAACAGCAAACGGGAGGGGGTCCCTCTGCTGGGAAGAAGCATGGAGAGCGTTTTTGAGTGTGGAGTTCAAGGAGCACTGAGGAAATGGTCTCTGAGCTGGGTTCTGAGGCCCTGTGGTTAGGAGCCCAGGCTCTGGAGTGGGACTACCCACATCCTGCTGTGTGACCGTGGGTAACTTGCTTGACTTCTCTGAGCCTCTGCTGATTTCAGGAGATTTGGGAATAAGAATCCCTCTTAGTGGGGCTGTGAATGCCTAGCGAATAAGGCGTATAAATTGCTAAGTGTAACATCCAGTGAGGAGGGTTACCTGATGTTCTCACAATTTGTGAAGTGTGTAGGAATTTGCTTAAAGGACAAGGCAAGGCAATGGTTTTGGACAAGGGAACAGCCCATGCAAACTTATGGACGTGGGGAAATAAGAGCCACTGGAAGATGCTGGGACTTAGGGAGTACGGAGAAAAGACAATGGTGTGGATAGGGCTTACAGGGCCGGAACCTTGTGCCCAAGCCTAAGGGCACTGGGGAGCCATGGAAAGGTCTTGAGCAGGAGAGTGACAAGGTCAGATTGACTGTTAACTAAGACCCCACTGATGGTGATTGGACGAGAGAGATTGGAGGGGTCAAGATGAGACTCAAACCCTGGTCCCCTTGCTCAGACAGAGAGCAGCAGTGGCCTGTGCCCCCCTCCAGGCAGGATTCCAAATCCTTTGTGAAATCCAGAGTTCAAGTCACCTAGGGCCCCAGTGGCCATCTCACCATCTCAGATACATGTGTGTTGGAGTAGGGGAGTGGAGGAGCCCGGCCTTGGGGCGGGAGGCCCATCTGGCAGACTCTGGCTGGAGGTGGGGGCAGTGGCGGGCAGCAAATCAGTCAAGCACGCCTCCCTCCAGGAGCACCAGCTCTCAGGCGTGTCCAAACTGCACTCCTGGCTGCCTCAATTTCACATCCCCTAGGTAGCGCAGACACCATGAATGGACCGGAAATTGAATGCAAAATCAAAATGCAGCAAATAAATGGATGCAAAAGTCATTTGGAGCCAATAATAAGAACCACCTCCGGACTCAGAAGCAGGGAAAAGTTTCTCAGTGGCTGAGCTGGCCTGCACAAGCAAGGGTGTTAGTCAGACCCCACCTCTCCACCTTAACTGGCCCCAGCTCTCCTCCCACTGACCCACATTGCTGGATAGTCTCTCAGGTCACTTGGGGCACAGACAGGGAAACTGAGACTTGCAAGAGAGGACAGGTAGAATCTATGATCCCCAGAGAATTAGGGCCCAGAGGCAGACAGATAAGGATTTGGATTCAGCTCCTCTGCTGCCCAGCACAGTGACCTCAGGCAGGTTGCCTGATCTGTAGTGGCTTCATCAGAAGAAGATGGTTCTCTTTCTAGTTTGATTGAGGCACAGAAGGAATCTGTCTCTAGGGGTGTGAACAGAGACAGACCACTCTGAATGTGAGCTTGTGAAGGTAGGGGTCAGGCCCAGCACCCCTAACCTCATGCCTCTGCTGTGCTGGGCACACAGTAGGTGCTCAATGCAATCTGTTAAATGCACAGATGGTGGGATGAGTGCATCAGAAACCAGGAGCAGAGCTCTGCTTTGTTTGCTGATATAGCTCAAGAACCTTGAATGGCGCCTGGCACAGAGCAGGTGCTCGATAACAGAACACTCGTGTGAATCTAGCTTCAGACAGGACCTTCCTCCTTTCCCCAACTCCCCCACTGAAGAGCCCCAGCACATCAACAACCTCCAGTCTGGGCTCCCTCAGGGCTACGAACTGGACTCTCATTCCTTTAGTGCCCAGAGAGGGGACAAAGGTGTCATACTAACACCTGGTAGTCACAGGTACCAACAAGGCACTTCATGGTTTACAAAGCATGTTCCCACTGAATGTCTCTGTTGGTCCCCAGTCACCTTCACGAATGGAGAAAGAGAAACTAAAAATATGATGTGACTTGCCCAGGGTCACATGCTGGGAGGGCTGGGATCGGAATGCCAAATCCCTTTCTCTTTGTGTTATAGCTAATACTCTTTGGTATTAATAGTTAACACTGGAGTCTAACAGGTTTCTTCTGGCTGGCCAGGCTGGTGACTTATGGACACAGGCACTGGAGGTCCTGGGTCAGCAGACTGAGAGCTAAAGCCTCCCTGATCACAGAGGCAGTGGGTAATAGGATGAGAGACAAGCAGGGGGGCCTCTGGCTGGAGACCCAGGTAGCCAGGACAAAACAGAGAGAGCAGGAGAGGCAGAGGGAAAGGCAATCATGCCAAAACATGTATTAGGCACTGACTATGTATCAGGTACCGAGGATTACAGCAGTGTGTAAGACAGGCAAAGAACATACATTCTGGTGGGAGACAGACTCTGGTTTGTAAAAATTCATCACAAGCAGGGGCTCTCAAGGCATGGGACAAGGTTTGAGAAGAATGTGGGACACAGGTATAACGTAGGCCAGAGGGTCAAGGAGGGGTTGCTTGGGTTAACATCTGGAAGCTGATGAGAGAGGGAGAGAGGGAGGAAGGGAGGGAGGGAGGGAGAAAGGGAAGGAGGGAGGGAGGGAAGGAGAGAGAGAGAAACAAACAAAGAGACGATGACTGGGCAAGACAGGAAGAAATGACAAAGTCAGAGGAAAAGTTTGAGAAAAGATGATGGGCAAAGAGAAGATTTATGAGAAATGAGAGAGGTGGCTGGAGTGTGAGGTAGAGAAGGAGGGAGCCGGACAGACTTCCCAGAAAGAGGCGGGGCAGGGAGAGGGGTGGCTGATGGGGCTCCCTGAGGGGTGGGGAAGGGAGAGTGAGAGGAAAGAGAGGCTGTGAATTACTCCAAGCTCCCCACCGACTCCCTCCCGCCTGGACTTTCATCTCTGACACTAAAGAGGAACTTGAGCTCCCTTCCAGGGAAGCGTGGGGCACTGGGGCTGGAGCTGAATAATGCATTTCACATTCCAGTGCTGTTTCATCTTTCCCTTTGTATGCTGGGGTTCCAGAACAGAGCTGGCTGCAGCCTGTGGGGGGTGTGGGGTGGGAAGGGAGCACAGGGAGCTTCATTGCTGCAGGGAGGTAAGGCCCAGCCTGGCCTGGCCTGTCCTTCCTGCAGGACAAAGCAAAGGTCTGAGTCCCCTCCTTCCCCCATAACCCTGGGTGAGTGCCTCATCCTCCTTTTCAGCTGGAAATTGGTTCCTGCCCAGGAGTTGGCTGTCAACTAAAGCACTTATTGTTAAGTAGAATGCTAACTGTTAATGAAGATGTTGACTGCTAACTAGGATGTATTCATTGTTGGGGGGGGCATTCACTGTGAACCAAGGTGTTTGTTAAGTTGCATGTTCACAGTTTACTAGGGTATGAACTAATAATAACAATGTGTGCTGTTAACTATATTGTTCACTGTTGACTCGTGTGTTCAACAGCAGAGACGGTTTTTGTTAAGTGGTGTTTATAATTAACTAGGGTGTTAAC
The DNA here is from genome assembly GCF_000181295.1 of Otolemur garnettii. Classification (NCBI taxonomy): domain Eukaryota; kingdom Metazoa; phylum Chordata; class Mammalia; order Primates; family Galagidae; genus Otolemur; species Otolemur garnettii. The sequence continues at coordinate 531,804 of NW_003852418.1, read as the reverse complement.
AGTTAATGAAGATATTAGCTGTTAACTAGGGTTCAATGTGAACTAATGTGTTTGCTAACAAGGCGTTTGCTCTGGCCCCAGTTTTTGTGCCTCAGTTTGCCTGCAGCACCATCTTATTTGCGGACAGAGCTAATCTTTCTCCAAGACTAGGGCTTGTCAATGTGAGACAGGGACCTGGCTTGACCTCAAGATACCCCTCCCTCAATGAACTGGCCCCATTGTGGGAGAGGTGTCCCTGTTGTCAATCTTAATTGACAACCAAGATGAAAAATTGAACAGTTCCCGAAATGACCTATATTTTAAATTTATTTATTATTTTAGAGACAGCATCTCGTGATGCTGTCCAGGCTAAATTTGATCGCCTGGGCTCTAGGAATCCTCCTGCCTCAGCCTCCCAAGTAACTGGGATTACAGATGCATGCCGCCATATTCAGTGCCTACATTTAAAAAAAAGAAAAAATTGAAAGCTTCACATAGCCAAGGTAACTGATTCTACAATGGTGGAACAGGCAGGCAGGAAGAAAACGTCTTGGGCCTGAAATTGTGTAGAATGGAGAAGCCGTGAGCTCTAGTGGTGGAACTCTCACGTCCTTTCAGACTTAGAAGACGTGGCTGGAGATCTGTTAGAACACCAGGGGACATCATCACTGGGCCTGTCTTGCAGGTTGAGGTGCTCCAGAATCTCTCAGAGGATACTACTCAAGCATCCTCAGGAGGCCTGGAGTCTGCCCTCCACACAGTCACCAATCCACTGGGCAACACTGATCAAATCATTGCCCAAGCTGGGCCTCTGTGTAAGGCGGATGCTAGAGGATCCGCCAGCTTACTGTATCTTTTGGGACTGCTCATCAAGGCCCATTTCACAGTTTCAGAAACAGAGGCCCTATTGGGAGGTGGCTCTGTCCTAGGTACGTACCCAGTCTTCTCTATGCCTACCCAGCTCAGTTCACCATCCCTGAGGGTCCTGCACCTTCACCAGGGCCAATGTAGTGATAAGACGGACACAGTGGTCCCCAGCCTTCCTCCTTGGCCTGGGAATCAGCTACTAGGTGGGTGTAGAGGGAGTGCCCAGCCGTCCTTTAGCCTGGGGCCAGGCCTTCAGCCTTCCTGCCTCCCCAACCTGTTGGGATCGGGCCAGACACACACCTGCACACATTTACAAACACACTCAAATATTTAGGCGTACTAGTACAAAGCACGCTCACATATGCAGATGTTGTTACACCCACTCAGATGGAACACACACGCACACACGCACGCTAGCACACACACTGACACACCACCAGCAGCCCCAAGCTCCGTCCTTACCAGCCTCTGCTCCAGCCCAGTCATTCCACCCTCATCCCACCTGGATGTCGGCAGCCTCCCCCAGCCTCCCTGCCACCACTCTGGCCCCATCCACACCCGACACTGCAGTCATGACATTCCCTGCTGAAAATAATTTTCACTGATGGCCCCCAGGCTCACGGGCAAGACACTGCCTTAGCTCCACTCACCCCACCCTTCTCTCCTCCACACCTACACTCAGCCCTAGCACAGCCCTTTGTCCCCCAGGCCAGAGGCTCAGCTCACACCTGGCGCCCCAGCTGGCACCTCTTGGCTGGGCAGAGAGAGCAGCTGTGGCTGTCAGTCCTCACAGTGAGCCACCCCAGACCAAGCGCCTGACAGACACATTCTTATTTAATTTTTTCAACAGCACCAGGAGGGAACAGATACCTCTATTCATCCCATTTTACAGAGAAAAAGACTGAGGCACAGAGAACTAGGAGTAGGATGTTTTGTGGGAAGGGAAGAAAGCCCTGTGCAAGCCCCTTCTCTGCACCCCCACCTCTCTACTTCCTTTGTCTGTCTGTCTGTCTCTCTCTCTCTCTCTCTCACACACACACACACACAGAGAGACCTCTGTCCATATAGGTCTCTTAGAGTCTGCCCTCTCCCACTCTCCCCTTCTCCTGACAGCTGCCACTAGCTGCCCACACCTCACACCTATGAGGGCCTCGTTTTCTGAAACTACTTTCCCCCTACCTCTGGCCACCTTCTCTGCCCCTCCAGCCACCATCCTCCCTTCCTCCCAGAAGAGAACAACAGGAGGCAGGGACAGGCCTGGGCTTGGCCTGGGCTCTGCCCGCCTCTGCTGTTCCCATGTGATGCTGAATGAGTGGTTTCACTCCTCTGTGCCTCATTTTCCCCATCTGCAAAGCGGGGGTGTTAATCACACCACCTAGGGTTCTTATAAATAAATGAGTTAAAACAAATGGATGGGCACTGCCGATGTTTACTTCAGGCCCCTATAATGTGTTCTGTCTACACCCAGCTTCTGTGCGTTTAGATGCCATTAAGGGAATCCTCCTGAGAGGCCTGACCTGGGACTGCAGGGCCCCTGAAAGCCTGGCAGTTTAGGTGCCCCTAGAGTGGCCAATAGCCAGCGACTGGAGGGCACAGGAGTATGAAAGCTTCAGGTGGGATTTATGCTCCAGAGCTCCACTGGGGCTTAGGCTGGGGCTAAGACATTACCTGAAGTCGCATCCTTGCTTGGCTTCCTCCTCTTCCCTGTACTACAACTTCCTCACTGCGTCCTCACCTGGGCACACCATTGTAATAAATCTCCTACACAGGGATCTTTATCTCAGGTCTGCTTCCTGGGACCCTGACCTACCCAACAAGTCGAGCTATTTAGCGTGGCCCTGGCTCAGGGTAAATGCTCAATCCATTTGAGTTACTATCATTTTATTACTCGGCAACTATGTGACTGGAAACAAATACCTTTGCCCATCTGGGTCTTCATGTTCTTGTCTCTAAAATGATCACAGGGATCCCTGCTCTGCATAAATCTTCATGGAGTAACTGAGGAAATAGGCGAATGTCTTGCCTCAGCCAAAGGGCGGGTCTGGGGAAGGGATAGTTGCCGCCCTTCCTTACTGGGAATCCTCCTCCACTGCCCTTCCTGGCTCCCCTGGCCCACGACAGGAGGGGCAGCCTTTGCTTTCCTCCCCAGGGGCAGGAGACCTTTCCATCAGGATCCAGATGCTACCTTTTGTCCACACAGCAGTCTTCCCATTGAACAACCGCCTCTTCTGCCCCTTTCAGGTCCAAGTACAGAGGTCTGGCCAAGTCCCCCCCCCCCCCCCCATGTGCTGGAGCCAGCTTCTGCTAGGCCACAAGATGCAATGGTTAAACTTTCAAGAATTTTAAGAATCCGCCGTTAAACAGTCCACAAATTGAAATTGACCACGGTGGGAATATTTACACCACAGAAATTGGCAGAAACTACAGACCCGAGTATTTCTTCTTTTGAGAAGTGGTTTACCAGCACACAGTGGACTCCATTCCCTCACCAAACTCCCACCTGAGCTCTACTCCTGTCCGGACAGATAAAAATTTTGTATTTTTCTAAGTTTTTCTAAGATTTTTCTATAAATCTTTTTATAGATTTCTGTGGGTAGTTGGTTCACCTCGGAAACAAAAGAAAACTTCCATCCCTTAGCATCTCCACCCCTAACATACATTCCCCATAGAAAATCCCATCTTGACCACTCCTAGACTCAACATTTCTTGACTCATAGGGTTGTAGAAATGTTGACTTTCAGAAACTTCAAGGTATAGAAACTTGAGATTCTGGAATCCGAAAACCTTAGACTGCTAGAACTTAGAGTTCCTTTGGCCTCTGAATTCCTTCAGTGGCAGGGAGCTGTGGCATGGAAAAGATTCATCTTTAAACCTTAGAATGTACTCCCGGTGGCAAGTTGCCCACACTCACCTGGAAAGCAAAGCCACATACCTGCCACTTCATGCTCTTATGGCATTCACAGGAACCCCAAACTGCTCTCTCTCCCCCTCTCAGTCATACTCGAAGTTCTATACAGACTTCAATCATGGACAATTAAAATTACAGAAATTTTCAGTTGTAAGGGGCCTGACAGCTAGGTCATGTTGGATACTGAAATCTCCCTTACAGCTCTCCAAATAGAGCTCCTATGGTCTCCAAATTCCTCCAGTGGTAGGGAGCTCACCACCTCGCAGGATAGCCCATGTCACTTCTTTTTTTTTTTTTTTTTTTGAGACAGAGCCTCAAGCTGTCCCCCTGGGTAGAGTGCCGTGGCATTACAGCTCACAGCAACCTCCAACTCCTGGGCTCAAGCGAGTCTCCTGCCTCCGCCTCCCAAGTAGCTGGGACCACAGGGGCCCACCACAATGCCCGGCTATTTTTTGGTTGCAGCCGTCATTGTTGTTTGGCGGTCCAGGCTGGGGATTCGAACCCGCCACCTTAGGTGTACATGGCTGGCGCCTTAGCCCGTTGCCCATGTCACTTCTGATCACCTTTGATTATATTGCTGGAACAAGGTGTACTTTCTCATTATCTCTGATCATTAACAAATGCTGAGAAAGTGCCTGCCCTGCAGCAACTGTTACAGAGGAAGTGAGGCCCTGCCCAGTGCCCTAAAGCACCGGTGGTGTTGAGACAGAACAATGCTCTGGACACTCAGAAGGGCCTGTCACTCTTGAGAGCCCATTTCCCTTGCCCCAATTTTGCAGGTAATTTCTGACGATTACTATGCTCCTAAAGCCCCAGGACCCAGCCCAACTCTCTCAGATGGGGAGAGATTTCCCCAAGGTCAAGGTCATGTAGCATCTAATGGGCAGAGTCAGGTTGAAACCTACATTTTCTGCCCCAGAGCCAGCAGACTCCCCCCAACTCCCTCCAACATTAGGTCCCTTTTCCCAGCCAAGCCTAGGTAAGCAGAGTGCCCCCCACTCCCCCCCCCACCTCCCAGCCTCCATCAGTTCCCTGGGCTTGGGGGGTTGGATGCGTGTTGTAACCCTCAGCCATTCTGAGCCACAGGAGACCCTGGCAAGTACCCAGGCCACTGAAGGGGGCGGACAGCTGGGCCGAGTGATGGGTGGTTTTAATATTTAAACACAGTTTGCTGCTGCACAGCCAAAGGCAAAAGCAGCTGCCTCCTTTTTCTTCTCCTTCCTCTCCTTCCTTCCTTCCCTTTTTTTAAATCTTTAATGTCTCCCGCCTGCCGCCAGTGGGGGAGGTGTTGTTTGAGTGTCATATTTCAAAGGGTTGCCACAGCTGGAGGGATATTCAGAGCATTTCAAGCCAATCCATTGTGTATAAATATATAGATATATATATATAGGTTTCATTATCCCCTTCAGGGCTGCCAGAGAATATATTCTTTTAATATGTATAATATATTTGAGCTGCTACATGACTAGCAGGAGGGGGGGTAGAGGGAGGGTGGCCCACAATTGACATTTCAGAGGCATTTCCAGGGACAGAAACAGCTGACTTTGGAAAAGGGGAGGGGAGTTCCTTCAGCTGAGGTTGGTCTTCAGGCCCCATCACCAAATGAGTGTGGGGTCCAAAATGAAACCCCTACCCCATGCCTGGGCCCAGCACTAATATTTATTTGGCCCTGTGAGATGACTCATCAGATCCTTTTGGGGGTCCACAGTTTTCTGTTGTTAAGTAGTGTTCAGCTCTAACAAAGGATTTGGGGGGCAACATTTCCTGAATCTGCTACAGCCACATAAAGTTCAAAGCCAAATGCTAACTCTGTGACCTTGGGCAAGCTGATTAAACTGTCTGAACCTTAGTGCCTTCATCCATAAAAGGAGACAGCAGACCTTCCTTGCAGGGTGAATGTAGATCATATATGTGAATGTACAGGGGGGTGGAAAGAGATGGCCAAGTGGGTTCCCACACCGAGGATGTGACCCAGTAATGAGGGAGGGCTTCCCCGGAACAGTGATGCTTGTGATGAGACCCAAAGGATGGCCTTCAGGGAAAGAGGCTCAGTGGCAAAGAATGTTCTATGTGCCTCCCAAGGCTGCAAGGCAAGGCAGGTTTTGGCCACTGAGATTCACTGGTGGGTTGGGAAGCCTATAGATGCTAAACTTAGCTTGGATTGAGCCCAGGGCCTGAGCGCCCCTCAGAGCCTCAGCCGTCTCTACCTTCAGCTCTATAAGTGGACAGTGCAAGGACTTTAGCCCCTGTGTCCTGTTGTGCTCTTCAGCTCTCTTGGCACTCCTTCCAACCACTTCTCAAAGGCAAATTAGTGTCCTCCTTGGTAGCTGTGATTATTTAGAAATGAGGTCAAAACACAAAGGCGGATCATTTTTTCCCCTCACATTTCTGACCCTTAAGCACTCTCTGCCTCCAGCAGCACCTCCCCTGGTGTGTATGGGGGGAGGGCTTCCTCCTCAATCTCCCACCACTGCCTCTTCCCTCACCTGGGTCTGGCCACCTGGGAGAGGAGGACACAGGTCATTAGAGTCCTAGTTGGAACAGAATCCTCGTGCTCTGGGGCAGGGACTCCCACATAAGGGCAACCTGTGAGCTCCTGAGTCAGAGATATTTACCAGAACCACAACTCACCCACCATGTCAGGAGAGTGCAGAGGGCAGGCAGGACTCCGTTCCCCAATTCCTTGAATTCTTCCACCCTCCCACCCTTCCCCACGTTAGCAAAAGGGAACTTCCAACTACCCAGTTTTTCAAGGTGTCATCCTGGATTCCTCCCTGTCCTTTACCTCACATCCAACAGCAAGATCCATCAACTCTATGATAAAATCTATCCAGAACCCAGAACCTCCACAGCTGCCATCAAGTCTGAGCAGCCATCGCCTCTCCCCTGAATCACAGCAGCAGCTTCCTGTCCAGTCTTCTGGTTTCCATTCTTGCTGAACCCACTCTCCTCCCAGCAGCCAGGAGGAGGTTTTACCAATATGAGTCTGATCATTTTCCCTGTCCTATTTCACCCTTTCGACTTGCCTCGCTTTTGCACCGCTGGCTCCATCTCTTCTTCCAGCTCTTGGTTTAAATGCTGCCTCATTACAGGGACCTCCTCTGACAGCTCCAGCTAAGAGGAGCCCCCCCCCCTTCTCAGTTATCCTTTACATCTGCCCTTTCTTGATTTCCTTCACAGCATTTATCACAATTTGTAATTATTTGCTTGTTTGTTATTTACTTGTTTGATGGTCTGTCTCCTCCCTCTGGATGGCGAGGTCTCTGGGGGCAGAGCCTCATTTTTCGGCTTACTGGTCTGTCCCCAGCACCCAGCGCAAAACTGGCATGCAGTGGGCATTCAGTGTGAATTTTTAGAAGACCAGGAGGGCAATATTTGATTGGCTCAATTCATCATTTTGAGTCAGGCTGCTTAGGTAATGAAAATTCATGCTGTTAGCTCAGATGACCATTGACCAAGTAAGCAGGGCCAGGAACCAGCAGGGTCTGGAAGTGGTTATGCCTGGACAGTGCAAGGGTGGTCTCCCCAGGACACTGTCACCTCTGAAACCTCTGGCCTGAGCTAAGATGAAGCAGAAAAGCAGGGAGGGAACGAAACTGCCTGTTCCCTACACACCCATTTTACAGATGAATAAATGGGCCCTCCACCCCCCACCCCCATTTCAGCCTTGCCCTTCAGACCTTACCTCTGGGCTCGCGACTTCCCTGCATCTAATGAAGGTATCTGAGGTGACTGAAAGGTCATCCATCCACCTACCTGCCTCTGAGCAAGACTGATAACCCAGAGAACAGTACTCCCACCCTATTTCCTAGAGATTCCCTCTCTCTCTTCCCACTCCCATGTCTAGAGAGAGGTTTGGTGAGGAGGAACTTGGGCCTGGGATTTAAGAGGTCTTATTAGCTTCCCTTGGCCTTCCTGAGCCTCAGGTTCCCTTTCGGGAGGGTCTGGGGGGCGCAGCAGCCCTGCGCGGGTGTCTGGACCGCGGCTGCCGAGCGCGCCTCTCCGCGGAGCGCTGGCGCCCCCTGCCGGACAGAGGCGGTCGAGCAGGCTCTAGTCCCGGGTTTTCGTTCTCTCCAACCTCCGGTTGGCGGCTGCCTTCCCAAGGCGGAGAGCGGCCCCCAGGAGTCTTTAAGGCCACCCGACCTGGAATCTCAGATGGCAAGACATGGGCAGACACACAGAAACACAAACACCCACCAGCCTCAAAGATTCTAGACCCACCCTAACGCATGGGCACAATACCACCCACCTGGGCAATCCGGCCCCAGGAATCAGGAAGAGCAAGGGACAGCTGTTGGTGGAAGGTGTGGACAGAGCTAGATGTGGGGGCTGGGGTGTCCATAAGCATGTGCGTCCTGGAGGCCCTCCGGGTGCGAGAAGAAGGGGAGAGGCGGGCCTGCATGAACACCCCAGGCAGAGGCAGGCCCAGTCCTAAGGAAGACAGAGGCTGCAGCTGCTCCAGCTCAGCACGGCGGGAAGCACTCAAGGAAAATCTGACTGTGGGGCAGAGTCCCCTGGCGTGCGGTGCCGTGAATCGTCCCCTGGTGTGGGTGTTCTTCCTCGGGGAACCTCAATCGGTTCACAAAAGTGTCCAGGTTCCACGCCCCAGAACTACAGTGGGAGCCCGCTGCTCGGGGGAGGATGCAGACCCACCACGCGTCCCTGGCCGGGAGCCTTTCCGCCTGCAAACTAGGCTGCTGCCTTTGTATTCATCCAGTGTGGACTCACTGAGCGCCTGCCGCGCGCCATGACTGGCACTGTGCAATATTATGTGGTGAGGACAGTCCTTGTCCTCACGGAGCTCACCTCCCTGGGGAGGATGGACCAGAGAAAAAGAAGTAAATGGACTCAGTACCTGTTGTTCAGCAGTTAGGGCGCCGGCCACATACGCTGGAGTTGGCAGGTTCGAACCCGGCCTGGGCCTGCTAAACAACAATGACAGCTACAACAACAACAACAAAAATAGCCGGGGCTCAGCGCCTGTGGCTCAATCGGCTAAGGCGCCAGCCATGTACACCTGAGCTTGCATGTTCGAATCCAGCCCAGGCCCGCCAAACAACAATGAGGGCTGCAACCAAAAAAAGCCAGGCGTTGTGGCAGGAGCCTATAGTCCCAGTTACTCGGGAGATGGAGGCAGGAGACTCGCTTGAGCCCAGGAGTTGGAGGTTGCTGTGAGCTGTGATGCCACAGCACTCTACCCAGGGCAATAGCTTGAGGTTCTGTCTCTCTCTCTCTCTCTCACACACACACAAATAGCTGGGCGTTGTGGCAGTAGTCCCAGCTACTTGGAAGGCTGAGGCAAGAGAATCGCTTAAACCCAAGAGTTGGAGGTTGCTGTGAGCTGTGATCCCATGCACTCTACAGAGGGTGACATAGTGAGACTCTGTCTCAAAAAAAAAAAAAGAAGCAGCAGCAGCAAATAGGTAACATAATGTCAGTTGAGGATCCAGCGATTCCACTGCTGGGTATGCCGAAAGAAATGAAAATATCGTATACCTGTGTTAACACTGAGAGTGGCACCTGAGAATTCCTGGCCACTTTATTCCTAAGAGTTGGAAACTGGGAACAACGCCGGGGAATGGAGAAGCGACAACCTGGCACATTCACGCGATGGAATACAGCTCCGCTGTGGGATGGAACAAACCACAGTGCCCGCAGCAACACGTAGGAATCTCAAGAACAATACACTGAGCAAAAGAAATCAAACCCCAAAGAGAACATGCCAAATTATTTCATGTATGTGAAATTCTAGAAAAGGAACCCTACGCTATAGTGACACAAAGCAGGTCGATGAGTGCGGAGGACAGGAGGGAACCTTCGGACCACAGTTTGGACGCTGGGAATGTTGATTGTGTGGGGTTTCCCGGGGCTTGGTATTTGCATCAAACTGTACACGTCAGGTGGGCATGTTTTATAGAATGTCAATTATACCGCAGTAAAGTTGATTTTTAAAAAGGTATAATGCTGGGAATTGTAAAGATAGTAGGATAGAGTAGAAGAGGGTGTGTTTATGATAATGTCTCGGAGATGCCTCTGGGAGGAGATGAATTGATCTGAGACCTGAAACAAAGGAGGGATCTGGACTTGGGCTACCTTAGGGAGGCCAGGCAGTGCCACCATCAAGAGCAAAGACCCTGGGGCAAAGTGGCCTCTCCCTCCATACCCCAAATAACGGAATCAACATTTATGCTGCCAGTTGCTAACTTAACTAAAATGATAATAATAAAAAAAAATTGGGCCTGTTCTTTCCTCACCCAAATCGTGGTTTTCTGGCTGTGCCCACAAAGACCACAGGAGGGGGTAAACTACCAGGGCCCATGTTAGCTCTAGATTTCATCAGGACAAGTGGTGTCTGCAGCTCCAGAGGAGGCTGGGAAATAGGAGTGACCCCAACATTTCTTGCTTCCTTGTCTTGCTTTGGGGTTCCCATGAAAGCAGACTCTGACGCACAGATTTGGGTGCAGGTGGTTTCTTTGGGAGGTGGTCCTAGGAAGTGCCATCTGAGAGTGGGGACCCAAGCCAGGGAAGGGAAGGAAGCCCATATAGGGTGTTAAGGAGTGGGCTCCTTGCTGTACACAACTGGGGCTCAGTCCAGGGGGGACCCCCACAGGGAGATTATGTGGAGCACACCACCCACCAGGAGGAGGGCCTGGGATATTTACCCAACTCCCATCTTCTGCTGGTCTAGGGCGAGTCCTGGGACACTACAGGCTGACCCAAGCCAAGGAAAAGACATGGATAGGACACCAGCCATGTCTGCTTCAGCCTCTGACTGAGGACACAGGAAGGAATCCTTTTGCTACAAAGAAGTCTGCAAATTTTGTTTCATTGCAGTAAATAAGAACTTGAGTCTTATAAAGAGAGGAGCAACTTCTCTAACCTAGTTAGCTCTGCCATCTCCTGTTAGAAACAGCCTGCTGTCTTCAAGCCCCAAACCAAGGCTTCTCTCAACTCCTTGCCTACTTCATTCTCACATCCAATCAGACTCCCAGGTCTGAGTTCTCCCCTGCTCCCTATCCCGCTGACCCTATTCTCATGCCTGCCAGCTCAGCACACCCCAGTCAATCCAGCTGAGCCCAGAGTTAGCCTTCAAAGGGCCAGCTCCTCCCTTGCTCTGTCCTTACTATGGCTCCCACCATCCTCAGTACCATTTGCCAAATTTATGCCCTGGTTTCATTTGTATTTATTACTTAATTAATATATTTCTTTAAGTTGACTTGCCTTTTTTATTTATATACATTTATGTTTTAAAGGAAACAAAATAATACACTATTTTTAAATTGCTGTAAAATCATGAGTTTGATGTGTCACCTGAAATCGTCCAACTTGGCAGTACCCCCACCCCCAGTGGCACTGACATCACCCTCAGGGAAAAGATGGGGTTCAGAATGAATCCAGCTTCCTTAGCTGGGTGTTGAAAACCTTTTGTATCCAGGATTCTACCTGCATCTCCAGACTCACACCCTAGCACCTTACATACACAATCTCACACACACACGCACACACACAGCTAGAGAAACAACACTTATCTGCTTCCAAACTCTTTGGTATGCCATCACCTCTGCCTGCCATTCTCTCCTCACATTTTTATATACCCAGCACTCTCCTATTCATCCTTCAAAACCCAGGTCACATGGCCCATGCTCTTTAGATTTTATTCCCTCTCTGGGCCCCCAGAAGACTTAACTTCTCCCCCACCTGGTTTCCCACATCCCCCTGCTCACCTCTCTATTATAGAAAAGACCATGTAGTGCCACTGATTCCTCCCTCCCATATTTGGGTGTGTTTGTTTGGGAAGAGCAAAGCCTGGGGTGTGTCTTATTCATAAAACATCTGACAAACAATTATTGAGCATCATCTATGTGCCAAGCACAGTGAAGGATATGATGAACACAGCCATGAGCAAAACAAACCCAGTCCCTCTCTCCTGAATCTTACAACCTAGTAGGGAACACCGACACTAAATATTTGGACAAACAAATGAATATATACTTTCCAAATGGTGGCAAGTGCTATCAAGAATGTATTCTGGGGAGGATTCTGGGAAGATGGCCGACTGGTAGCAACCCTGGTCAGAGGCTCCTGAGCAAAGGAAGAAAAACTGGTTGGAATCAGAATCTATGAAGCCAAAGACGGGGAGCTGAGCCCAGAAAGAAGTTCGGCAAGCTATAAATCCAAG
>NW_003852418.1:512220-513665 GCF_000181295.1 Otolemur garnettii | reverse complement strand
TGTTTTGACATAATAACTAAGAAAGTTACATGAAGGCTATGTTAACCAGTTTGATGGAAATGTCATGGATTGTGTGAAAACACCACACTGTACCCCCAAAGTGCATCAATGTACACAGTCACCATTCAATTAAAAAAAAAAAAGAATGTATTCTGGGTGTCTTGTTAGAGAAGTCTTTTGGATTTGGGATAGAGCAGGGAGAGAAGGACTCTCTCTGGTGGTGACATTGAGCTGAGTCCTGAAGGATAGGAAGGAGCCTGTGAGATGAAAACCTCGGGACAGTGCTCCAGGCAGAGGAAACAGCTGTGCAATGGCCCTGGGGTGGGAAAGCAGCATTCTTCAAAGAGAATGGAGGCAAAGGAGGTGAAGAGATGAGCAGGGGAGATGGCAGTGGCCTGATGACACAGGGTATCACAGACACTTGACAATGCTATGCTCAATATGTGCCCAGTGGCTACATATCCTGATGGCTTCTTACGTCTCTACACAAGGGAGTCACCTGTTCATAGCACTGAGCTTGGCTGGAGCAGAGAGCAAACCAGGAGAGTTAAACCCCAGGGCTGACTGTCAATCAATGAGGATCAGAATTTAGAGGATAAGTACCCCATCTTCCACCTGGGCCAGGCCCAGGGTATAGAAGGGAAGCACTTAGGGCACAAAATTTGAGGTATTCACTCTCAGAGTTATGCAAACACAGAATCAGGCCCCCAAAATGAGGGCCTTCTTAAATGTTTTTATAACATCTTTATTGAAATAAAATCCACATGCCTCAAACTTCACCCTTTAAAGTCTACAATTCAGTGATTTTAAGCGTATTCGCAAAGTTGTACCTTTCTGTATAAATTTTAGAATAACCTTATCTATGTCTACAAAAAACCTTCCTGAGAATTTTTTTTTTACAGGAATTGCATTAAACACATAGATCAATTTGGGGAGAATTGACACCTTTACTATGTGAAGTGTTCCAGTCCCTGAACACGGTGGCTCTCCATTTATTTACGTCTTCTCTGAGTTCATTCATCAGCATTTTGTAATTTCAGCATACAGAGCCGGTACAGGTTTGGTGAATGTGTGTCTCAGAATTTCATTTACTTTGGGGAGACTTTCCGTGGTATTATTTTCACTTGAGATTTTCGTATGTTTGTTGTTAGTGTCTAGAAACAAAACAAAGTTACTTGATCTTAGAAAAATGTTGATGTGAGAGTCCGGTTTTTTGTCCAGGATATTGAAAGGAGCAAGAGAATGCTGAGATTGTCCTGAAAAGAAGAAAAAGATAAATCATCTATAAAAGCTTACCTTTTATTGAGCTCATTGGAGAATTGAGGTCACAAGGCAACCAAATGAATCGAGTCTTATGGGATAATAACCCCCCGCAAAGTGTGTTCACATGCTAGTTACCACTTCAGCCCCTGTAGCCTCGGTTGTACTTTTTTTTTTTTTTTTTT
>NW_003852418.1:485932-512042 GCF_000181295.1 Otolemur garnettii | reverse complement strand
GGGCTGGGGATTCGAACCCGCCACCTTAGGTGTACATGGCTGGCGCCTTAGCCGGTTGAGCTATAGGCGCCGAGCCACCTCGGTTGTACTTTATAGCTTGCACAATTCCAATAAGATTATAACACTGGCCATGGTGTTATGATATCTAAATAATATATTCTAATTATATTTATATATAACCCCCCATATACTATTATAATCTAATAGAATTATATTATATTTTAATATTATAATATAATATTATATTTTAAAAATAATATAATAAATAGGGGGATTTTTGGTCCATGGTTCCTCATTCATAAGTCCCACAGCCCTTGTTACTGTTACTAAGTGGAGACACTTTAGGCCTCAAGAGCAACAAAAGATACAAAATCTCTCTTTCTCTCCCTCTGAGCTCCTGTCCTCCTCCTCGGGCAGGTGAAAAAGGACAGAAGACTTATTCTAATCTGATTGTGGGTTAAAAGACCCTCACTTCAGGGCCAGGCATGGTAGCTCACACCTGTAATCCTAGCACTCTGGGAGGCCAAGGCAGGAAGATCCTTAGAGCTCAGGAATTCAAGCCAACCCCTGCAGGAGCAAGACTCCATCTCTACTAAAAAAATAATAGAGAAACTAACCAGGCATTATGGTGGGCACCTGTAGTTCCAGCTTCTTGGGAAACTGAGGCAAGAGGATCACTTGAGCCTAGGAACTTGAGCTAGGCTGATGCCACAGCACTCTAGCCTGGGCAACAGAGTGAGACTCTGTCATTAAAAAACAAAACAAAACAAAACAAACTCATTCCAGAGCTGGTCCTGCCCATACCCTGAAGGAAGAAATGATGCCCAGGAAGGCCAAGAAGGACCCAAACAGACAGGATGTGCTGGGTTGTCAGTCCTGTCAATGTGGCTGGCAATCTTGCCTGAGTAATGAAGCCTCCAAAAAACCCCAAAAGAACAGGGCTCAGAGAGCTTCTGCATAGCTGAATACATGGAGGTTGCGAAAAGGTGGCAGTGGGAAAGAAATTCTCATTCTGCACTGACAAGAGTGCAGCCATTTTAGAAAAAATAAGCAACCCCTCTCCAGACTGCTGGAGTGCTTTAAGGCCAGAGTTCCTGGAAACCCTACCCATATCCTGGTCAGCACTAGGGATACACCCATAATCCTGACTGGCAGTAGAGGTGAGCACAGGTGTATGCCGGTGGCAGCCCTGACACAAACACCAATCGGAAGAGAACGACTCCAGTCACTTCCCCATTCCAGCTATACTGAGAAGGCTAATAAAAGCCTACTGCCACTGTGTGGGAGCGAGCTGACTCCTGGTCAGACTCCACTCTGCCCTTTCCTCTAATAAAGCCTTTCCTTGCCCATGGACTGGCCTCCTCTCTTTCTTGTGGACCGTCGCCCCATCTCTATGTAAACCTCTCAGTGGCATACCCCATTCCCTCATTTCTCACCCTACACTTCTCTTCATCTGTAGCCTTTGCAATATCCTTGCTAATAAACCAGTAAGTATAAATAAATGTTTCCCTGAGTTCCGTGAGCTGCTCCAGCGAACTAATTAAACTCAAGGGAGGGAATTGTGGGAACCCTAACTAGAAGCTGGTCAGTCAATCCTGAAGGCCCAGACTTGTGACTGGTGTTTAACCAGGCAGGTCAGTTTTGGGGACTCAGCCCTCATCCTGTAGCATCTGATGCCACCTCCAGGTAGACAGTGTTGAAACTGAATTAGAGGATACCCAGCTGGTGTCTACTGCTTGGTGTGTGGGGAGAAGACTCACATTTGGCCACAGAAGTCTTTTCTGTGTTGATGATTATTATAGTGTGAGAGCAGAGGAAAATCACAGTTTGAGAGTTTTTTCCAAAATACACACACACCAAGTTACATGAAACAGATTTATTACTTACAGATGGGCAGCAAGGCACAGTAGAAGCCCAAGATTCATGATGAGCTGGTCTTCCAAGGCTCAGGAAATCTGCCTGAGGCAGATGGCATCTTCGCTGTGCATGCCCCAGTTGCACTGAAGCTGAAGGACCCCAGAAAGCAGCCTCCCTGGGTTCTATACCTCGGAGGCAATACAACACATCGGGCTAAAGTACTGAAGGATGTCCTGTTTCTAGAAGGGACTGGAACAGAACCCAGGCTATTCCAGCTAGTTCCTCCTTCCTCATCTTGGGATGTTACATTCTCTGGACATTTGACAGTTATTCTTGAGAATTACAAATGAGAAAAGAAGGCGAACTGCATTGGTCCAAGGCCACTCAGAGGACTGTTCTGCACCCACAAATGGCCTCACCTTTGGCAGGAGAGGCAGCCACAGTAAAAGCAAGTGCTGTGGGAGGAATTCTGGGAAGATGGCCGACTACTAGCAACCCTCTGCAGAGGCTCCTGACCAGAGAGGGGAAAACTGGACAGAATTGGACTCTACGAAGCCAAAAGTGGGGAGCTGAGCCAAAAAGAAGTTCGGCAAGCTATGACCCCAAGGAAGAGCATTCAAGAAAACAAATTACAGGTACAAAGCCTATCATCTAGAGGATGGGAGACCCCTCCCCCAAGCAGGAGCCTGCCATGGGCTCTCTGACAGCCAGCAGGGAGCAAAAGACCTCTTATTTTACCTCCCTGGAGAGAGATGCTAAACACTGGATCTCTTTCTCCAGAGAGGTCCCACTTGTGAACCTAGACACCACCCCATCAGGCATAAAATCGAACAAATATTTTTCCCCACAAGTCTTCTATCCCATAGCAGTCTAAAGGTCTGTTCCCTGCAGAGCGCAGAGTGTTTGGTCTTTTCCTGAGAGATCTGGGTGTAATGTGGACTACAGGACATCAGGACAGAATCAGAATCAGTGACTGGTGGGGAAGAAGGAGGGCGTGGGAAGAAAGGGACACCTGGAGGATAGAGGAACAGACCCCTGGTTATGACTTTGCCTGGCCAGTGGCAGTGTTGATGCTCAGTTTGGGTTGTGCCTCATGGGAGGGGGTGCAGAACCCCCAGCTCTGATGATGCCCATAAGGAGGAGAGAGGTTGCCTGGTGTGGACTGAGTTTGGTGGGCAGGGCTGGTCCCTGGCTCCAACTGGGCTGGCAAGCAGAGAAGCATTCACCAGTGTGAATTCAGTCTAATGGTTGGGGCCGTGGACCTCTGGCTCTAAATGAGCTATGGGAGACCCTTGGATCCCACTCTGTTGAGGAGGGTTTGTACTGCCCAAGATAATTTGATTGGAACTCACGTCTGGGGATGTCCACCCGGGGAAACTCTGAGGTTGACCTTCAAAGTTCTGTAGTGGAAAAGAACTAAATGGTGGGGGCAGGGTGCCCTAGCTGTCTGTATCTCTCCACAGTCAAGATTTAAACCCAGTACTGTGGCTTCTTAGGACAGGGTAGAAGTTGGCTGATTTCAAAACAGAGCCAGCTTGCACTATCTCATGAAGTAGGTCCTCAGAGTCTCTGGCTAAAATTCTGAAAGGGGCCTTTGTAAGGTTGTAGGGGATAGGCCACAATTACAATGCCTAGCATTTTGGTAAGGGGCTGATTAACTCTACTACCTGGGAAACCCAATTCAATCTTACTCTACCAGTTCTAATAACCAAATTGTGGAAAATAAACATGGGGCAGAACCAACAGAGGAACTTGGGCAACATGAATAACCAGAGTAGATCAACCCCGCCCCCCAATCCCAGGAATGACAAAGGCAAGACAACTGAAGATGCCATGCATAGACAAATGGCTGAAATGTCAGAAATTGAATTCAGAATATGGATGGCAAATAAGATGAATAGAATGAAGAAAAATGAGGAATTGAAATCCAAAGAGTAGTTCTAGGCTCGGCGCCTATAGCTCAACCGGCTAGGGCGCCAGCCACGTACAGCTAGGGTGGCGGGTTCGAATCCCCAGCCCGGACCCGCCAAACAACAATGACGGCTGCAACCAAAAAATGGCCGGGCGTTGTGGCGGGCGCCTGTGGTCCTAGCTACTTGGGAGGCGGAGGCAGGAGACTCGCTTGAGCCCAGGAGTTGGAGGTTGCTGTGAGCTGTAATGCCGTGGCACTCTGCCCAGGGGGACAGCTCGAGGCTCTGTCTCAAAAAAAAAAAAAAAAAAAGAGTAGTTCTAAAGTTATCTCAAGAAATTAATGAATTCAAAGACAAAGTCACCAAAGATATGGACATAATGAGAAAAGAGATAGCAGAGCTCAAGGAAATGAAAAAGTTATTCAAGGAGCTCCAAAATACAGTAGAATCCCTCAGTAATAGAGTTGACCAGGCAGAAGAAAGGATCTCTGAAACTGAAGACAAAGCTTTTGAACATTCCCAAACACCAAAGAGGCAGACAAATGGAGAACAAAAACTGATCATTCCCTGAGAGAGTCATGGGATCCCTCCAAAACAGCAACATTCAGCTTATAGAAATTCCTGAAGAAGAGGATGGTCCTAAAGGTACAGATGCTCTACTCCAAGAGATTATAGAGGAGAATTTCCCAAGCATTGCAATACAGAAATTCAGATAATAGACAGTTTCAGAACCCCAACAACACTCAATCCAAATAAAGCATCTCCTAGACATATTGTGATTAACTTTGCCAAAGTTAAGATGAAGGAGAAAATTCTGCAAGCAGCCAGACATAAGAAAAGCATCACCTACAAAGGGAGAAACCTCTCTCAGCCAAAACCTTTCAAGCCAGAAGAGGATGATCATCTATAGGCGAAATGCCTATATGCCTCTGGCCAAAAATGCCATTTGAGAGAGAGCAGTGAAAAGACTTTGTACAGACATACTTGTAAGAAACTGAGGCAGAATCCCATGTGGCCAGGTTAGTTGCAGGCCTAACATGACCAAGGCTTTGGCTGGAATAGCATTTCCAGACTGTATTAAGGAATTAAGGTTGACTTTATAAGGCCAATGAAAAAGCCCTTTGGAAAACTGGCCAGATACCCGTCAGTAACCTTTCCTGATCTGTGGTAAATGACGAAGGTAGCTTGCTGACAGGTCCGGGAATGGAGTAACCTTTCCTGATCTGATGTAAGTGACGAAGGTCGCTTGCTGACAGGTCCAGGAATGGTAATATATACAGGTATCTAACAGCACAGATGAAACCTCGGCTCATAAAAGGCTTTTGAGAAGTCCAGCCTGAGAATTCCTTATAAAAGGCTCCAGCAAAACCCCCCTGACTTAAGGCCTACATTGGAGCAGAGGTTTGCACACAAATTCCTGTAGGCCCAAGAAGTTTCTCTATGCTTTGCTTAAAGATTTGAAGTAACTGCCTCCAAACGGCATGGTCAGTAGAACAGACATTCAAATCATCTCTTTCCCCCATAGCCTCAGGCTTCATCAGATAAGAACAAAGAAAGTAATAACAAACAACATGTTCTTCATTAAGTTATGTTAACAGGTTATATTGAAAGGATTATGCTTAAAGGTGTATGTTGGGTGGATTATCAGATTACCAGGGAGGAGCTACTTACAGGGTGGGTGGTCATAAGATGTTTAAATGGATTAATGAAGTCATTGATGTCCAATGCGCATGTGCAGAGGGATTGTAATGAATGTTAATGAGGTCATTGCTGTATAGTGCGCATGCACAAGATTCCCTATATAAACCAACTGTAAATAAAGAAAGCTCGCCATTTTGCCTGAGCAAGCAGGTGGTCACCTTTGTTTAAAACACAATTTCAATAAGTGTGCTTATTCTTTGCAACATCGCTTTTCCGTAAGACCCTTATGGCAACATTCATCAACCCTCAATCTCCTAAAACAAAACAACTTTCAGCCCAGGATTCTGTATCCAGCTAAACTAAGTTTCATCTGTGATGGAGAAATCAAATACTTTTAAGACATAGACACGTTGAAGAAATCTACCATAACTAAACTATCTCTCCAGGATATTCTCAGACTCATCCTCCACAATGCTCTACCACCAAAGTAAACTCACTCAGAAATTTTTGAACAAAACCCAACTTCCACAGTGGTGAAAAGATTAAAAATGTCCACTGGACATTTGAAAAACGTGATACCCTAAACACTACCATGCTTATCAATGCTCTCGATTAATGTGAACGGTTTAAATTGTCATCTAAAGAGGCACAGGGTGGCTGACTGAATACATAAACTCAGACAAGATATCTGCTGCATACAAAAATCTCATCTGACCTTAAAGGATAAAAATAGACTCAAAGTGAAGGGATGGACATCTGTAACAGGCAAATGGAAATCAGAAAAAAGCAGGGGTTGCAATTTTATTTGCAGGTACAATTAGCTTTAAACCAACAAAGATAAAGAAAGATAAGGATAGTCACTACATATTTGTCAAGGGAAACACCCGACATGAAGAGATTACGATAATTAACATTTATGCACACTACCAGAATGCTCCTGTATTTATAAAGCAAACCCTAAAGGATATGAACAACTTGATATCTTCTGGCACTCTAATAGTTAGAGATTTTAACACTCCTTTGACAGTTTGGGATAGATCCTCCAAGAAGAAACTAAACAAAGAAATATTAGACTTAAACCTGACCCTAGAACAAATGGACTTAACAAATCTCTACAGAACATTTCATCCTAATAAAACTGAATATACATTCTTCTCATCAACCCATGGATCATCCTCCAAAATTGATCATATCTTAGGACACAAGTCGAACCTCAGAAAATTTAAAAGAATAGAAATTATTCCTTGTATCTTCTCAGACCACCATGGAATAAAAGTTGAACTCAACAGCAACAGGAATCTTCATACTCAAAGTCATGGAAACTAAGTAATCTTAGGCTGAATGATAGCTGGGTCAAAGATGAGATTAGGAGGTAAATCACCAAATTTTTGGAACAAAATGATAATGAAGACACAAATTATCAAACCCTGTGGGATATTACGAGGGAAATTTATAGTGTTGGAAGCCTTCATCAAAAAAACAGAAAAAGAGGAAGCCAACAACTTAATAGGTCATCTCAAGCAACTGGAAAGGGAAGAACACTCCAACTCCAAACCCAGCCGAAGAAAAGAAATAACAAAAATTAGGGCAGAATTAAATGAAATTGGAAACAAAAGAATCATTCAGAAGATCAACAAAATGAAAAGATACTTTGAAAAGATTAATAAAATTAATAAACCTCTGGTCAACCTACCCAGAAATAGAAAAGTAAAATCTCCAATATCAACCTTTAAAGAGGAACTAGTTACCTAGATTATATACCCTTTCCCAAAGCACAGAAAAAGAAGGAACACTTCCCAACACATTCTATGAGTCAAATATCACCCTGATTCCCAAACCAGGAAAGACAGAAAGAAAATTATAGAGCAATATATCATTAATGAATATCAATGCAAAAATATTCAATAAGATCTTAGCAAATAGCATTCAACAACACATCAAAAAGATTATACACCATGATCAAGTTGGTTTTATTCCAGGGTTAAGGGGTTGGTTCAACATACACAAATCTATAAATATAATATATCACATAAATAAAATAAAAAACAAAGACCATATGACTCCCCCAATTGATGCAGAAAAGGCTTTTGATAATATCCAGCATCCTTTCATGATCAGAACACTTAAGAAAATAGGCACAGAAGGGACATGTATTAAACTGACAGAGGCCATCTATAGCAAACCCACAGCCAGTATCATATTGTATGGAGTAAAATTAAAAGCATTTCCACTCAGATGAGGAACTAAATAAGGATGCCCATTGTCTCCACTGCTATTCAACATAGTAATGGAAGGCTTAGCCATCACAGTCAGGCAAGAGAAGGGAATCAAGGGTATCCAAATAGGGTCAGAGATCAAACTCTCACTCTTCACTGATGATATGATCATGGAAAATCCCAGGGACTCAACTACAAAACTCTTAGAAGTGATCCAGGAATACAGCAGTGTCTCAGGGTACAAAATCAATACTCACAAATCAGTAGCTTTTATATATGCCAGCAATAGTCAAGCTGAAAATATAGTCAAGGACTCTATTCCTTTTACAGTAATGCCAAAGAAGATGAAATATTTGGGAATTTACCTAACAAAGAATGTGAAAGATCTCTATAAAGAGAATTATGAAACTCTGAGAAAAGAATACCTGAAGATGTTAACAAATGCAAAAACATACTATACTCATGGCTGGGAAGCATCAACATTAAAATGTCCATACTACCCAAAGCAATCTACAGATTTAATGCAATCCCTACTAAAGTACCATTGTCATACTTTAAAGAAGTTGAAAAAACAGTGCTTTGTTTTATATGGAATCAGACAAACCTCAAATAGCCAATACATTACTCAGAAATAAAAACAAATCAGGAGGTATCATGTAAAATCAGGAGGTACAAATGGTAAAACATAACTATAGTCCAGAAAGTAGAAGGGAAGAGGAGAGAGAGGGGAGGGAAGGGGGTAGGAGGGGGGAGGGAGGGTATTTGGGGGAACCTCACCTAATGTGCAAAATGCAAAAAGTACATTTCAAAACTATTAAGAAAAGAGTATAATTGTGATGGATGTGTTAATCAGTTCGATGTAAACATTTCACATTGTATACCAAATCAGTACATTGAACCCCATAAATGCATCAATGTACACAGTTATGATTTAATAAAAAAAAGAAAAGAAAAGAAAAAAGAGAAAGGAATGTAAAAAAAGAAAAAGCAAGTGCTATGGTCTGAATATTGGCATCCTCTCTACATTAATGTGGTGAAACCTGATCACCAAGGTGATATTAAGAAGGTGGCCTTTGGAAGGTGATTAGGTCATGAGGGTAGATCCCACACGAATAAGATTAGTGCCCTTATAAAAAAGACCCCAGAAAACTAACTTGTTTCTTCCACAGTGAAGGAGTCAACTAAAAGGCACCATCTATGAACTAGAAAGCAGGCCCTCGTCAGACACTGAATCTCCTGGCACCTTGATCTCAGATTTCTTAGGCTCCCTAGCTGTCAGAAGTAAATGTCTCTCATTTATGACCTACCAGTCTATGGTATTTTGCTAACAGATTTAAGCAGCAAGTAAAAAAAAAAAGTGGCTAGGATTTTAGGAAATTCTTAAAGGATGAGTGTGACATTTAGAATCCCAGAGATTTCCAGATACAAAGTCCACACTCATTTGCAAACTCTTCTCTATGGGCCACTGGAAGTAGGATAAGAGCTGGCCTCCCTTCATGACACATGGAATGGGAAGCTCCAGTCACTTTCTGGAATTTTTCTCCTATATCAAGAAAAAGCATGAAGCCACTGGAGGAGGAACTCTTTTATTCTCAGGTCCCAAGCAAAGACCCATTGCTTCTGGAGAAAGGTCAAAATTATTTGACCCTAAGGAACATGTAAGAAACCTTCCTGCTCCCAATCAAAGAAGCTGCCCTTGTGGGAGAGGCGTCTACCCGGCAGGGAGAGGCAGGAATCCCTTCTACTCTGTACACTTAACACAATCCTTGTGCTAAGTAAAAAGCAAAAGCTGGAGGAGTAGGGAAACCTGCTCAGGCCCAGGATTCTGGACTGGCACAAAACAGAGATTGCCCACCACAGCTCATGTCCCCCATAGGTATGTGGCAATTTGGCTGCCATGAGGGGAAAGGCAGGAATACTGAGAAAGGCTTTCTCACTTCAAAGCTCAAGGACACAGGGCTTGCCTAAACCTGAGACCAGGAGCAGCAGGTATTCCCCTATACCCACTACAAGCCTCACATGGGTAACAAGCAAAGCAGTCTACTGCGAAGAGAAGAATTAGCCCATGGAACAATATTCTCTTCATGGAGCAGGTGTGCAGGGTCTGCTGAAAGCTGAGTGTGGAGCAGGAACTCTGAGAAAAGCTCTCTGGCGATCCAGCCTTACACTAAGCACCAGGCAGGAGCAGCCCACAACCGGAGGAAGCTGAAGTCTGTGGATCACTGAGGGTAACTATAGCAACAACAAAACTGCTTCCAGAGAAGTGTGCCCATTTCTGAGCATAAAAGCCACTATAATAATAATAATAAATGCAATCCCTTTTCAGGAGAGAAAGCGTTCAACAGAGTGAGACCCAGAAATAACCCAGATGTTGGAACTATCAGGGAATTTAACAATGAGGAATATGCTAAAGGTCTTAGCATAAAAGGCACACAATCTGCATAAATGGACAGGAAATATCAGAAGATGGAAACAATTAAAAAAGGATCAAAGGAAATGCCAGAAATAAACATATATAACGTCAAAGATAAAGAATGCTTTCTATGGTCTATGAGCAAACTGGACACAGCTAAGGAAAGAACCAGTGAACTAGGTGACAAGTCAATAGAAATAAACTCAAACACAAAAAGAAGAAAGTTAAAAAAAAAATAAAAACAGAACATCCGAGAGCTGTGGGACAATATGCAAAAAAACTAACCTATGTATGTCTAATTGGAGTTTCAGAGGAAGAAGAATGAGAGAAAAATGAGGGCAGGAGAATATTATTAGTAGGAAAGAATGAGGATTGTCCAAAAATTAATCAAAGACAAAAATTACAGATCAAAGAAGTTTGGAGAACCCCAAGCAGGACACACACACATACACCCCATAGCCACAGTGCTGAAAATAAGAAAAAAATCTTGAAGGCAGACAGAGAAAAAAGACACATTATACATAGATGAACAAAAATAACAATTACAACAGCCTTCTTGTCTAAAATTATGCAAACTAGACAGTAATGGAGCAACATATTTGAAGGATGTGAAGGAAAAAACTCAACCAAAATTGTACATCCAGTGAAAAGAATGCAGAAAAAGAAGTTGAAATTTGAAGAGTTTTTCAAGGGAGGGGGTTGAACAAGATAGCTGAACAGAACCCTCCACCAATCATTCCTCTGCAGGAACATCAAATGGAACAACTACCCACTCAAGAAACACCTTCACAAAAACTAAAAATTCAGGCTTCTCTCCTGACCTGTGAAAGGAAAGTTGTGATTTTCAGGCAAGTTGTTTCAGATTCTACAAGATGGCTCCTCAGGCCCTCACTGCCAGTTTTCAACTCTGGATCCTCCAGGCAGGCTGGCATGGCAGGTGAATCAAAGCCATGCCAGGCAGGCTTTGGGAGGCTGAAGTGACCTTGGAAGTGGGAGGTGTGGAGCTGGAGCCCCCTTAGGCCTTGGGGAAAGGGTCATCTAGCCAATAAATTGTGGAGTCAGTGGGTACCAGGATGGGATCTAATGGCAGTTCCTTTGCAGCCTCTCCTTCAAAAGTAGGGAGAGGCACATGGATGACTTTAGAGCCACCAAAGTAAAGAAAGACAATGGTGGACATTTTCTACTGATGAAGGGAACAATTCAACAAGAAGACATATCCATCCTAAATATTTATGCATCCAACTCAGGGGCTCCCAGATTTATAAAACACATCTTACTTGATCTAAACAAAGTGATAAACAACAACACCATAATGCAGGGATTATTCAATGCCCCACTGACAGAACTGGACAGATCCTCCAAGCAGAAATTAAACAAAGAAACTTTGAACTTAAACTTAACCCTAGAACAAATGGGCTTAACAGATATCTACAGAACATTTCACCCTAACAGTACTGAATATACATTGTTCTCATCAACTCGTAGATTATTTTCCAAGATCAATCATATCCTACATCACAAAACAAGCCTAAACAAATGTTTAAAAATAGAAATTGTACCATGTATCTTCACAGAGCACAATCAATTCCAACAGAAATACTCGTCATCACATAAAGTCTTAGGAACTATACAACTTATTGTTGAACAATAGCGGGATCAAGAGGAGGTGATAAAGAAGGAAATCATCAGATTCTTTGAATAAAATGACAGTGAGGCCACAAGCTAGCAAAACCTGTGGGATACTGCAAAAACAGTCCTAAGAGGGAAGTTGATCATATTAAATGCCTACATCTAGAAATCAAACAAAGCACAAATCACCAATCTAATGAATCATCTCAAGGAACTAAAAGTGGAAAGACAATCCAATCCCAAACCCAGCAGAAGAAAACAAAGAACCAAAATAAGATCAGAACTAAATGAAATTGAGACCAGAAGAACCATTCAGAAGATTAACAAAACAAAAAGTTGGTTCTTTGAAAAGATAAACAAAATTGATAAACCCTTGGACAGATTAACCAGAAACAGCAAAGGAAGATTTCCAATAAGTCCAAAATCAGAAACAAAAAAAAGGAGAAATAACTACAAATAACACATAAATACAAAATATCATCACTGAATACAACCAAAATCTCTAGGCCCAGAAATTTGAAAGTATAGAGGAAATGGACCTTTTTCTGGAATCATACTACCTCTCTAGGCTTAACCAGAAAGAAGTAGATTTCTTGAACAGACCAATGTCAAGTACCAAAATTGAAATAACAATTAAAAAGCTTCCAACAACAACAACAAAAAGTCCTGGGCCAGAGAGTTTCACACCAGAATTCTACCAAACTTCAAAGAAGAACTTATACCTATATTTCAAAACAATGAGAAAGAAGGAACCCTCCCCAGTTCCTTCTACGAAGCAAGTATCATCCTGATGCCAAAAACAGAAAGAGACAACAAAAATAGAAAACTATAGACCAATATCATTAATGAATAGTATGCAAAAATCCTCAATAAAATCTTAGCAAATAGAATGTAGCCACACATCAACAAAATAATACATCAGGACCAAGTGGGCTTTATCCCAGGGATACAAAGTTGGTTCAATGTATGCAAATCCATAAACATAATTCATCACATAAACAGAAGTAAAAACAAATACCATATGATCCTCTCAATAAATGCAGAAAAAATACGTGACAAAATTCACCATCCTTTTTTTGATAAAAAACACTTAAGAAGCTTGCCATAGATGGGACACTCCTTAAACTGATAGAAAGCCATGTATGACAAACCCACAGCCAACATTATTCATATTGAATGGAGAAAAACTGAAAACATTCCCACTTAGAACTGGAACCAAAAAGGTCCACTATCATCACTACTATTCACCATAGTACTGGAAGTCCTAGACAAAGCCATCAGATAAAAGAAGGATATCAAGGGTATCCAAATAGGAACTGAAGAGGTCAAACTATGCTGATGATATGATCTTATACTTAGGAAACTCCAAGGGCTCAACCACGAGACTCTTGGAAATGATCAAGAATTATAGCAATGTCTCAGGATATAAGATCAATATACATAAATCAGCAGCCTTCGTACACATATACACCAACAATAGTCAAGCTGAGAATCAGATCAAAGATACAATACCCTTCACAGTAGCATCAGAGAAAATAAAACACCTTGGATTATATTTAACAAAGATGTGAAGGATCCCTGCAGAGAGAACTATGAAGCACTGAGAAAAGAAATAACAGAGGATGTTAACAGATGGAAGAATGTATCAAATAATTAACATTGTTAAAATGTCTATATTACTGAAAGCAATCTGCAGATTTAATAGAATTCCCATTAAAATATCAATGTCATGCTTTAAAGATCTTGACAAAATTGTTCTGTTTCATATGGAACCAGAAAAAAAGACCAAATAGCCAATGCAATCCTACAAAATTAGAACAAATCTGGAGACATCACTTTACCAGACTTAAGGTTATACAACAAGTCTGTAGAGATTAAAACAACATGGTGTTGACATGAAATTAAAGACATAGATCTATGGAACAGAACAGAGAATCTAGAGATTCATCCCAGGGATAAAGATGACTCCACATATGTAAATACGATGTATCACACTAACAGAATCAAGGACAAAAACTATACGATCATTTCAGGAGATGCTGAAAAGCATTTAATAAAGTGTAAAATGATTTTATGATAAAAATCTCTCAACAAAACTGCATAGAGATGGAACGTACGTCAAAACAATAAAGGCCATGTGTGACAAACCCACAGCTAACATCATACTGAGTGGAGAAAACTTGAGAGCCTTTTTTCTAAGACCTGAAACAAGACAAGGGTGCCTACTTTCATCATTTTTATTTAACATACTAGAAGGTTTAGCCAGAGCAATTAGCCAAGAGAAAGAAACAGAATGCGTCCAAATGGGAAAGGAAAAAGTCAAATTGACCTCATCTGCAAATGATATAATCTTATATTCAGGAAAACCTAAGGACTCCACCAAAATAATTTTTAACTGATAAATGAATTCAGTAAAGTTGAAGCATACAAACCAACATACAAAAATCAGAAGGATTGGCTCCGCGTCTGTGGCTCAAGTGGCTAAGGCGCCAGCCACATACACCTAAGGTGGCAGGTTTGAATCCAGCCCGGACCCGCCAAACGACAATGACAGCTGCAACAACAACAACAAAAAATAGCCGGGCATTGTGGCGGGCGTCTGTGGTCCCAGCTACTTGGGAGGCTGGGGCAGGAGACTCGCTTGAGCCCAGGAGTTGGAGGTTGCTGTGAGCTGTGAAGCCATAGCACTCTACCCAGGGGGATAGCTTGAGGCTCTGTCTCAAAAAAAAAAAAAAAAATCAGAAGGATTTATACATGTCAATAGCAAACAATTGGAAACAAAAATTAAGAAAGCAATCCCACTTACAATCACTACCAAAAATAAAAATGTACCCAGGAATAAATTTCACCAAAGAAGGGAGAGAAATCTACAATGAAAACTATAAAACACCAATGAAAGAAATTGAAGAGGACATAAAAAATGGAAAGATACCTCGTGTTCATGGATTGGAAGAATTAATATTGTTAAAAATAGCCATGCTACCCAAAGTGATCTACAGATTCAGTGTAATCACTATCACTATCAAAATGACATTCTTCACAGAAAAACGCAATCCTAAAATTCTTATAGAACCACAAAAGACTCTCAATAGCCAAAACAATCCTTAGCAAAAAAAAAAAAAAAAAAACTAGAGGCAAAGTACTATCAAACTTTAAAATACACTATGAAGTTGTGTTAACTACAGTAGCATGGTACTATCATAAAAATAGACATATAGACCAATGGAACAGAACAGAGAACCCAGAAATAAATACACACATTTACAGCCAACTCATGTACAACAAAGGCACCAAGAGCATACATTGAGGAAAGGACAGCCTCTTCAACTAATGGTGCTGGGCCCTCTGGATATCCATACACACAAGAATGAAACTAGACCCCTGTCTCTCATCATATATAAAAATCAAATCAAAATGGATGAAAAACTGAAACATAGACCTGAAACTATGGACTACTAGAAGAAAACATTGGAGATTGCTTCAGGACATTAATCTGGGCAAAATTTTTTTGAGTGGGCCACAAAAGCACAGGCAAGAAAAGCAAAAAATAGAGGAAACAATCAATGTGGTTTCAACAACAGACAACCTACAAAATGGGAGAATTTTGTTTTCAATATGGGAGAAATTTTTAGAAAGTGTTTGCCAACTATCCATTCAACAAAGGATTAATAACCACAATATATAAGAAACTCAAGCAACTCAATAGCAAAATATTGAATAATGTTTTCTTTTCTGGCTTTTTTTCTTTTCTGGTTGAGAAGATGATGGACATTCAGACCAAATGTACCTACCAAAAGCAGTTGACCATCTTTCAGAAAAAGAAGAGGATCCCCCTGGAAGAAATTGGCAAGGAGAAACTCCTATGGTACTGTGTTTCCCCGAAAATAAGACCTACCCCCAAAATAAGCCCTAGCAGGACTTCTATGCATTTGTTAAATATAAGCCCTACCCCTGATAATAAGACCTAGTGATGGGCGTGGCAATGCAGTGTATCTGCATAGCCACACCAAGCATTTCGGTGTTGAGTGGTAAGAAAGACTGGAATACCTTTTATCTGCCACAGCTCCTTTCTCCCAGCCATTCGCACTTGCGCAGGTGCGCGTGTGGTAACCGTGGTAGCAGGTATCCTATTACGCACATGCCACCGGCTAGGGGAAAGGAGTTCACGCATCACTAGCACCAGCCCCACCAACAAGGTCGGCTCCCCCTGTCAGGTTCCAGAAGAAGATGACTTAACTATATTTGAATAAATGTAGATTGTTGTATTATACTTAATAAAAATAAAGACATCCCCTGAAAATAAGCCCTAGTGTGTCTTCTTGAGAAAAAATAAATATAAGACAGTGTTTTACTTTCGAGGAAACATGGTACTATAAGAATGCCAGTCTGGTCTTCAAGATGCTCCAAGAGGCCTCTGAGGCCATCTACATTGACAAAAAAAATGCCCCTTCACTGGTACCATCTCCCTCCAAGAGTGGATACTGTCTGGCATGGTGGCTAGAAGACCCTTGTCATTCACTGGAACTATCTTCACCACATCCACAAGTACAATCACTTTGAGAGGCATTGCAAAAACATGTTCCACACACCTGTCCCTTGGCTTCGGAGACATTCAGATAGGTGACATTGTCATGAGTGGGTGAGTGCCAGCCCCTGAGCAAATTGGTACACTTCAATGTGCTCAAGGTCACCAAGGCTACCAGTACCAAGAAGAAATCCCAGAAGTTCTGAGACTGAACATCCACCCACTGCCCTCAAATGAAATAAAGTTATTTTCCCATTCAAAAAAACAAGATGACAATACACAATGGCCAGCAGGTATATGAAAAATGCTCAACATCAGGCCGGGTGCGGTGGCTCACATTTGTAATCCTAGCACTCTGGGAGGCTGAGGTGGGTGGACTGCTGAGCTCATGAGTTTGAGACCAGCCTAAACAAGAGTAAGATCCCATCTCTAAAAAATAGCCAGGCAGTGCTCACTTCGGCAGCACATATACTAAAATTGGAACAATACAGAGAAGATTAGCATGGCCCCTGCACAAGGATGACACGCAAATTCCGGAAGTGTTCCACATTTTTAATTACAGATGTATTTAAAAAAAAAAATACCCAGGCGTTGTGGCAGGTACCAGTAGTCCCAGCTGCTCAGGAGGCTGAGGCAAGAGGATTGCTTGAGCCCAAGAGTTTGAGGTTGTTGTGAGCTATGAAACCATGGCACTCTACCAGGAGTGACAAAGTGAGACTCTGTCTCAAACAAACAAACAGACAAAATGCTTAACATCCCTAATCATCAGGGAAATGCAAATCAAAACCACAGTGAGGTACTATCACTCCAGGTAAAATGGCTGTTATCAAAAAGACAGAAAATAACAGATGTTGGCAAGGATGCAGAGAAAGGAGAAGGCTTATGTACTGTTGTGGGGATGTAAGTTGGTACAGCAGCTATGGAAAACAGTATGGAGGCACGTCAGAAGGCTAAAATTAGAATGACCATATGATATATCCTAAAGAAAAGAAATCGGTATATTGAAGAGCTATCTGCATGCCCATGTTTATTGCTGTACTGTTCACAACAGCCAAGATATGGAATTAACCTAAGAGTGGTCAAGAAGTAAATGGATAAAGGAAATGTGGTATATATACACAATGGAATATTATTCAGCCATAAAAGAATAAAATCTTGTCTTCGCAGTAGCATGGATGGAACTGGAGGACAGTGCAATTAAGTGAAATAAGCCAGGCACAGGAAGATAAATTTTGCATGTTCTCATTCATATACGGGAGATTTAAAAACTTGATCTTATGGAGGCAGTGAGTAGAATGCAGGCTGGGAAGGATAGAGGGGGGGATGAAGAGAGTTTAGTTAAAGGGCACCAAAATAAAGTCAAATATTAGAAACAATTTCTAGTGTTCAGGAGCATAGTA
Source organism: Otolemur garnettii (assembly GCF_000181295.1). Classification (NCBI taxonomy): domain Eukaryota; kingdom Metazoa; phylum Chordata; class Mammalia; order Primates; family Galagidae; genus Otolemur; species Otolemur garnettii. The sequence goes on along the minus strand of NW_003852418.1, from coordinate 494,451 downwards.
GGTGACTACAGGTAACAGGATTTATCATATATTCAAAATAGCTAGAAGAAAAGATTTGAAATGTCCCCAGTACAAAGAAATTATGTTTGAGGCCCCCGATAAGCCTAATTTAGTCATTACACATTGTATGCATGTATCAAAATATCACATGTACCCCACAAATATGTACCACTATTGGGTATCAAAAAGAAGACTATTTCAGATAAATAGAAAGGAAGAGAAGTCATTTCTACCACACCTTCACTACCACAAATGTTAAAGGAAGTTTTTAAAGCAGAGTAAGTAAAATGCCAAATGGACACAAATGCACCCACACACACACACAAATGAAGAGTGCAGGATATAGTGAGAGTGGAGGTTAATATGATATAATAAAAAATGGTACTCTAAAGCAAAAACTAGTAACAATGCACTGTGAGGTCTATAACATATAATAGAAGTAAAATGTATGGCAACAGTCACATCAAGGAGACATAGAAGTAAATGAAAGTAAACTGTTGTAATCCTTCCACTGCATATAAAGTGATACATTTTTGAAAATACACTGTATTAAGTTAAAGGCCTATAATGTAAATCCTAGAGCAATCACAATAGACCTTTAAAAGGAGGTGTAACTAACAAAACAACAGCGGAGACCACAAGGAACATACACAATTATTCCAATAGCAACCAGAAAAGGAGAGAAAAGAGCAAAGGAAATAGATCATACTAATAGAAAACAACCAGCAACAGGTTTAAATTCAGCCATGTTAATAATTACATTAAATGTAAAGGGTCTAAGTATCCCAATTAAAATATAGAAATTGTCACAGAGTAGAAAAGCAAAATCAACTATCTGCCGTATCCAAGAAATCCACTTTTAACCTTTTTTTTATATTGGCTAAAAGTAAAAAGATGGCAAAAAGCATATCATGTAAACTCCTATCAAAAGAAAACTAACTTGCTATACTGTTATTAGACCAAGTGTTGTGTAAAACAAGAAAGATTCTTGGGAATAAAGAGGAACATCACATGAGTTGATAAGGATTGACTCATCCAAAAGACAAAATAATCTCAATACCCAACGAGAGAGTTCAAAACTCATAAAAGAAAAGCCAGTAGGATATAAGAAGAAACAGGCAAATCGACACTTATATTTGGAAAATTCAACACTCCTCTTAGTCACTTAGAAAACAAGTATTCAAAAAATCAGGACACAGTTGACCTCAAAAACACTGTTAACCAACTTGATCTAATTCACATTCACTGTACACATTCACCCAACAATAAAAACACAGAACATCTAGATGACTATGGTAGTGAGTTCTACCAAACATCTAGTGGAGAAATAATACCAGTTTTACACAAACTCTTCCAGAAAACCCAAGAGAAGGGTTCTTGTTCTATAAAACTCATATCACCTGGATATGAAACCAAGGCCATTTAAAATAAGTAAGAACACAATACTTTTCATGAACACTGATGCAAAATCCATAAAATCAAATATAGCAAAATGTAAAGAAGATGATACACCGTGATCGAGTGAGTTTTATCCTGGGAATGCAAGGCTGGTTCAACCAACACAAATTAAAAAAGAAAAAAAAAAATACAGCAAACTCCCCCATTACCGGAAACTTAAGCAATCAGCATTCTCAAGCATTTGTCAGGTGACCTGGAACCCTGTGCTGTTAGTAAACCTACACTTCGTGCTTCACTCCTGCAACTCCCATATGTTCTCTGAAACAGCTATAAATGTTAATGTGTGTTACTCAAAATTTAAAAAATATGGTAGTGCAGCTGAAAAGCATATTGGTTGCCATTTAACTAAAATTATACACTCGTGTACAAAGCTGTTTTATAATTCGGTAAAACTGTGTTACTGTCAGTGAAGTTCGTCTTCGCCTTAATTTGCTTTTAATTAGTATATTTCAATATTATCATCAAGCCAACACAGAGTTTATGATATGATACATATAGTATGGGGTATAGAATTAGGCCTGTTTTTGATTGAAACTTTCAAGCAAACAAGAAACTACATTTATACAGAATCTACCAATCCCCATGGGTGTCAGACAATGGGGAGATTACTGTAATCATTTCAATACAATTCCATTTTTGTAAAATTCCACAAAGTGTATCAGTTATTGCCCAGAGATAAGGCCAGAGGCAAGAATAAATCACAAAGGGACATGAGGAAACTTTTAAATCTTGGTGGAAAGGTCTACTATCTTTGTTGTAATGACATTTTCACAGACATATATACATATATATATATCAAAAATTGTACCATTTAACTATGTGAATCTTATTCAATTATACCTCAATAAACTTTAAAAAATAAAATCAGGAGCGGTGCCTGTGGCTCAGTGAGCAGGGCACCAGCCCCATATACCAAGGGTGGTGGGTTCAAACCCAGCCCGAGGCAAACTGCAAGAAAAAAAAAAAAAGCCAGGCATTGTGGTGGGTGCCTGTAGTCCCAGCTACTCGGGAGGCTGAGGCAAGAGAATCACCTAAGCCCAAGAGCTAGAGGTTGCCGTGAGCTATGATGCCATAGCACCCTACCGAGGGTCACAAAGTGAAACTCTGTCTCTAAGATAAATAAATAAATGAAATAAAAAATAAAATCTCCCAATCATATCCTTGAAATGGGTTCATTTTATTTTATGTAAAATATTCCTCAACAGAGTTGATTTTTTTTTTTTTTTTTTGAGACAGAGTCTCACTCTGTTGCCCAGGTAAGAGTGCCATGGTGTCAGCCTAGCTCATAGCAACCTCCACCTCCTGGGTTCAAGCAATCCTCTTTCCTCACCTTCCCTAATACCTGGGAATATAAGCACCTGCCACAACACCTGACTAATTTTTCTCTTTTTGGTAGAGATGGAATCTCAGTCTTGCTTATGCTGCTCTCAAACTGCTAAGCTCAAGCAATGTTCTTGCCTTGGCCTCCCAGAGTGCTAGGATTACAGGCATGAGCCACCGCGCCCAGCCTAACAAAGATGAATTTTAAAAATAACATAATTCAGGGCGGTGTCTGTGATTCAGTGAGTAGGGTGCCAGCCCCCTATACCAAGGTGGTGGGTTCCAACCCAACCCCAGCTAAACTGCAACAAAAAAATAGCCAGGCATGGCGGGCGCCTGTAGTCCCAGCTACTTGGGAGGCTGAGGTAAGAGAATTGTCTAAGTCCAAGAGCTGGAGGTTGCCATGAGCTGTGATGCCATAGCACTCACTGAGGGTCACAAAGTAAGACTGTTTCTAATAAATAAATAACATAATTCAATGGAACCTCTAATGCTGCCCTGCCCCAAATGGGGTGGATCTCCTACACTGACCTATATGCTTTGTTTTTTGCCAATAACAAACTGTCATGGTTACTGTAGCTTTACAGTAAGTCTTAAAATCAGGTAGAGACATCCTTCAACTTTAGGGGTTTTTTTGTTTTGTTTTGTTATTGTTGTTTTTAGACACGCCTTGCTCCGTCATCCAGGCTGGAATGCAGTAGCCTAATCATAGCTCACTATAACCTTGAACTCCTGGCCTCAAGCAATCCTCACACCTCAGCCTCCCAACATGCTAGGATTATGGGCCTGAGCCACTGTATGTGGTTGACCTTGTTTTTGTAAAAAATTCTTTAGTTACTTTAGGTCCTGTTCATTTCTATACATGTCTTGGAATTGGCCTATCCACTTTTATAAAAGCCTTTTGAAATTTTGCTTAAGATTGTGTTTAATTTATACATCGATTTGGTGAGAAACAATTTCTTAATATTGAGTTATGCAGACCATGAATATGGTATATCCCTCTATGCAGGTCTTCCCTAAATTCTTTCAGCAATCTTTTATAGTTTTTAGAGGACTTAGACATCTTTTCTAGATTCATTTCTAAGTATTTTTATGCTAGCATAAATGGAATTTAAGGATTACTCCCAATTATTTGCTGTCAGCATCTAAGAATTTATTCATTTATTCATTTCTATACTTTTAAATTTAAGAATATAGCATATTAAAGCATTCATTTGTTTTCCAGTAAGGATGAAAGAACCCGTATGATCCATCAGAACAGGCCTGTCATTTCAATGCTGAAGTTTGGAAGATGATGAAGTTCTAAGCAATAAAGTAATAAAATAATCCTAGTTTTTAGATTTAAAAAAAAAAACCCAGCAATGAGAATCTCTCCTCACATGTATATCCATTGAGACAGTCCTCAGATTCATTCAGCAAATATTGACTGAGCACCTATGCTGTTTCACCAGGTACTCCGTAGAAAAAATGGTTGCATCAGTGAATGTAACCAATATCCCAGCCCTCACAGAGCTTATATTGTTGGGGGGAGGGGGATACACCGTAAGCAATAAACATTCTAACTAAATTAGTTACATATGTGTCAGCAGGCCCTAAGTACTGTGGGGGGGAAATATAGAACAGGGTGAGAAGGATTTGAGTGTGGGGGGAGGTCCCAGTTTCAGATAGAAGGGTCAATAGACCCAACTTGAGCAAAGACAAGGTGTGAGGGAGGAAGTCATGGAAATGTCTGCGGAAAGATCATTCCAGCGGAGGGGACAGCCAGTGCAAATTCACAGGGAGTAGCATGTCTTGAATCCTCAAGGAACAACAGTGAGGCTGGAACGGTGGAGAGATGAACTTAGAGGAGTAGAGAGGCAGATCACAGAGAGTTTTATGGAGTTTAGAAAGAAGTAGAGGGACACTGAGGATCTTGAGGATAGTATTGACATGATCTTGACTCTGGCTGCTGGGTCTTGACCATGGCAGAGTAAGGCTAGGAACAAGGAGGCCAGTAAGGAGACGTTTGGGATGAACGTTGAGATGATGGCACCTTGGGCGAGGGTATGAGTGGTAGAAATGGTGAGATGTAGTTGGATTCCAGAAATATTTCAAAAGTAGAGTCACAGAGATTGACCAGATGTAGAGAAAGAGGAGTTAGGGATGAGTTTGAGAACATGGCAGGATAGCATTGCCTTCCCCTGGGAGGGAAAAGACTTCAGGAGACAAGGGTCAGGATTTCTGTTCTGGACATGTTAAATTTCACATCCAAGCAAAGGCATCTAGTAGGCAGTTGTACATGGAGTCTAGAGTTCAGAAGAGTGATATTAACCCCCTTCTCTGATAGGGGTGGACACTGAGAAATAATTCCTTCTTAAAATGACATCATGACTTTTGTACAACGATTTCTTTTTCTGGAAGCCATCAGAAGCAATATTGAGGGCTTGGCGCCTGTGGCTCAAGTGGCTAAGGCACCAGCCACATACACCTAAGGTGGCAGGTTCAAATCCAGCCTGGGCCCGCCAAACAACAATGATGGCTGCAACCAAAAAATAGCCGGGCATTGTGCTGGGCGCCTGTAGTCCCAGCTACTTGAGAGGTGGAGGCAGGAGACTCGCTTGAGCCCAGGAGTTGGAGGTTGCTGTAAGCTGTGATGCCATGGTACTCTACCCAGGGTGACAGCTTGAGGCTCTGTCTCAAAAAAAAAAAAAAAAAGAAGCAATCTTGAGAATCTGCTTCCATCGAGTATGTGAAGTTATTCATCAATGCCCACAAAATGATGGGAGAGAGGCCCTTATCCACTCACAGCTGCTTTTCAGCTGGGAAAATACTTTAAAAGACCTTTTGACTCAATCATTGAAGCGTCTCTTTGTTGTGTTCAAAATACTTTCAGGGAGTTCTGTGGTTGAGTTTATAACGTGATCATTGAAAACCACAGAAAGGTTTTCAGCATTTGTCTTATGGTTGACAAAATGTGTGGGATTAGTGATCTTCCTTGTAGGACTGAGAGGATTATGTGGGATCCCAGAGGCAGCGAGAACAGTTACTGCTTCCTGCGTGCTTACCGTGTGCTGTGCCACATGTCAATTGCTAAATCTGCATAAACACAGAAATGTTACAACCATCCCAACCATATAGCTGAGAAATCTGTGGCTCCAAGAGGTTAACTTGTCTTTCCCAAGGTCACACAGTGCATGTGTGTTGGAGGCAGAACTGGAATGCCCTAGAGCTGTCCTTGGATTTGGACTGCAGAGCTCTGTGGGCTCAACGCAGGGTGGCTGTTTCAAAGTTGGATGGGGAGGTGGGGGGTGGGTGGAGGCTGCAGCTTCCTTCTCTGAGCTTTGGCTCAGACTTGGGCCATCCGGGACTGTGAGCCATTCTGGCCTCCTGGGTCTCGCCTCATAAACCTCATCCCCGCTAGTCCATAGTCCCCATGGAGCTCAATAAATTCACAGGCCCTTTCTGCTCACTGCTGTATCTCTAGAGCAGTGATTTTCAATCAGTGTGCCGCCAGAGGATCTCAGGTGTGCCATGATAAATTTTGATAAAGACCACTAATTAAATAATATTTTTAAATTTTACTTTTTTTTTAAAAAGTATTTATTTATTTATTTATTTATTTTGTGCCACAGCATCACAGCTCACAGCAACCTCAAACTCTTGGGTTTAAGCGATTCTCTTGCCTCAGCCTCCCAAGTGGCTGGGACTACAGGGGCCCACCACAACACACGGCTATTTTTTTGTTCCAGTTTTCATAGCTGTTTAACTGGCCCAGGCCGGGTTTGAACCCTCCAGCCTGGGTGTATGTGACCGGCACCCTACCCGCTGAGCTATGGGTGTCGCCCTAAATTTTACTTTCATTTATTTCTTCTCGGATGCTTGTACATTGTTTATATAGATATTATTTTCTGCCCTATGTATTGCTTTATCTCCCCTGCAGAACTTTAAAAGAACTTTAATTCCTTCCTCGTTGTGTTCAAAATACTTTCAGTGAGTTCTGCGGTTGAGTTTATAACTTGATCATTGAAAACCACATTTCTTGCAGAGCAAAACTTTACATGGCTCTTCAGGTAAGCAGAGCTCAGCTCTGACTCTCTGAGTCTCCTGTCTATCCAGATTTCAGGATGGCAGTTTGCTTTGCAACCTCAAACACAGAAATGTTACAACCATCCCAACCATATAGCTGAGAAATCTGTGGCTCCAAGAGGTTAACTTGTCTTTCCCAAGGTCTTATTGGTTTTGTAATAAGTCCAATAAAAATCATTTCATTTTAAGTTCAGCTTTTTCTTGGAATAGGGCAGGAGGGATAACTTCCAAAGTCTTTATATGTCATAGCTTTAGAAACTGAGTACTTTTTACGATTTCATTTTTTCCCCCTTGTTTTTGTAGTTATAACTCTACGTTTTGCTTTCTCTCCCAGTCTCAGTCCGTTTCCTTACATGAATACACTGATGCCTATCTAACTGAAGGCTAGAGAAGGATCTAAGTTCAAAGCACAGTAAGTATATTCTTTTTTTTTTACTTCTTTTGATCAACTTCTGTGTGCCATAGAAGTTTAATGATAGATTCAAATGTGACATGAGATAAAAAATAAAAGATTGAAAAACACTTCCCTAGATCCTAGCACAGTGCCTGGCGTATGATAGGTGCTCAACAAATGTTTGCTGTAGGGGCGAACAAATAAATGGGCAACAGCTGGGCCCCTGGAACTTAACTTTCACAGCTAGGCCTTCGAGCTCATAATCTCCTGGGAAGGACTTTTCTCTGTGCATTCCAAATTCTCTAGTGGAGCTTGGAGAAGTATTTTACAGATTATCCAAGCATGGGAGTCTAAGCTTCATTTATTCCCCCTTAAATAGCTACAGATTAGAGTTACGTTCTGTATATGGGCAGGAATATGATTTATGTTTTCCCAGGACTTACCCAGAAGCCAGGCATACAGGAATTAAAAATTCAAACTTCAGGTCCCTCTGGCCTGGGTTCAAATCTGTCCCCTATAGCTGTATAGCCTGAGGCAATTGACTTTATCTTTCTGAGCCTTTGTTTCCTCTGTTGTAAAATAAGGGTGATAACAGCCCATTTTTCATAGAGATACACTAAGATTAACTGAGACAGTTTATGTAACTGTCACTGTCTCGCACATAGTAAGAGCTTAATATATATTATTAGTGGTATCATTAATAAGGTGATGAAAGTTCAATTAAGAATATTGGGCAGTTCCCCATATTACCACTAGGTGTCGCCACAGACTTAGCTAAAATAACACTCGCTTCTCAGTTGAGGAAGTCCTAAGAAGTCTGGAACAAAAGGATCTTAGACTTGGGAAACCTTCCCAAGGAGAGATTTGAACCCAGTTATCCTGGAGCCTTATGGGGCATGGTTGGCTCCCCACCACGGGTCCCTTAACACTTTCAGTCCCTGGGACACTTTTACGCATTTGCAATAACAGGTAACTATGAGTGCTATGTGGCAGGTGCTATTCTAAGCAGTTGACATCATGAAGTCATTGGCTGGGCGTGGTGGCTCATGCCTGTAATCTAGCACTTTGGTAGGAGGATTGCTTGAGGCCAGGAGTTTGTTCCAGCCTGTGCAACATAGCAAGACCTACAAGAGACTTAAAAATTAGCTGTGTGTGCTGGCATACAACTGTAGTCCCAAGCTACACGTGAGGCTAAGGCAAGGGGATTACTTGTGCCCAGGAATTTGAGGCTGTGCTAGGATAGTGCCACTGCATTCTAGTCTGGCCTATAGAGCAAGACCCT
>NW_003852418.1:484035-485907 GCF_000181295.1 Otolemur garnettii | reverse complement strand
ATATATATGAACTTCCTGAATCCCTATGAACAACCATTTGAGAGAGAATGTGACCTTTTCCCTATTTTATAGATGAGGAAACTGAGGCACAGAGAGGTTTATTAACTTGCTCAAGGACACACAGCTAGTAAATGTAAAATGGAAATAAACCCCAGCATTCTGGCTTCAGTCTGTGCTATCCCAGAGTGCACTTCTTTCTATGATCATCTTGGTAACAATGCTCCTTATTACATGTTAAATCTTTTGATATCACATAGCTGCTTTTATATTTGAATATTTAACTCCTGGTTCATTACAGATTGAATTTCCTGAATCTAAGTCTTGGTAAAGAAATACCATTACTTTCAAAAAAAGTAAGTCTCAAGCAGAGTGATGGTATAGGAAAGTGGGTATTGTGATTTCATAAAACACTGTTCTGTCCATAGTACAACCATTTCCTGATTCTTGATCATTTAGCCCAAATTTGCCATCCAGTTCCAATAGAATTGTAGGGACCTGGTCAGCAGCTAAATTGGAGGCTTGTGGGACGAATGAAAAAGCTTGGCCTGGGCATTGCCTGTGGCTCAAAGAAGTAGAGTGCCGGCCCCATGTGCTGGAGGTGGCGGGTTCAAACCCAGCCCCAGCCAAAAACTACAAAAAAAAAAGCTTGGCTTGGCCTTTGGGTCATTCAACAGTTACTGCCTCCAGACTGAACTTTGGCAGTAGAGACAGAAAAGGCCTGAAGGGGGATTCAGGAGAACGTAACAAGACTTGGGGAGTGTGGAGAAGAAGAGAGCAGGAGGCAGGGGTGAGTCTGTCTCGTGAGTAGGGGCACTTTGGCAGGAAGGCTGCTCAGCAAAGTTTTATGGCAAAAAGACTTTCCAGAGGTCTTCCAAGTCAGAGCTAGTGTTGGTGTTGTTTCTATCGCCTGGAACTGAGCTCAGAGGGCACAGCAGTCTTGTGGGGAGAGAGAAAAAGTGCCAGCTGAGCAAATGTCAGCCCCATGTGAGTGAGAAGACCTACCTCACCTTGTCCAGCTGCCTGAGACCCCAAGGAGAAAAGGGCTGGCCATTGAGGCATTGTTAATGCCCAGACCTGCCATGAACTTACTGGAAGATGACATCCCCCCAAACAGACCTCTGATTTCTTGCTTAGCAGCATATGTCACAGGTGCCCTGGACAGTGCAACACCTTCTTTTCTATTTCTTGAGGTATAACATACACAAAGTACATACAGCCCCCCAGTCTTAAGGCATTGCCCGATGAATTTTTATTCATGCAATCACCAACCAGATTAAGATACAATCCTTTTCCTGCACCCTAGAAAAATCAATCCCTCTTGCTCCTTTCCCATCCCTACTCCCCACCTGACCCAGGTAACTACCATTTTGATTTCTATCACCATACATCAGCTTTGCCTGCCCTTAAACTTCATCTGAATGGGCTCGTACAGCATGTACTGCTTTTGTGTATGGCTTCTTTTGCTTCGTATACTATAGGTGAGATTAATTGGTATGGTTACATGTATCAGTAGTTTGTTCTTTTACATAAAAAACAACAACATTCCATTGGATGAACATGACACAATTTGTTTATCCATTTTCCTGTCGATGGACATTGAGCTATTTCCAGTTTGAGCTATGAATAAATCTGCTATGAACATCCTTGCCTAAGTCTTTTTGTAGACATTGGCACTCATTTCTCTTTGGTAAATTCCTAGGAGTAGAAATTCTAGGTCATAGCACAGGTGTTGCTTAGATGTAGTAGATCCTGCCAGTTTCCCAAAGTGGTTGTACCAATTTCCTCTGGCGTTGGCAGTGTGCAAGAATTTTCAGTTGCTCCACATCCTCACCAACACTTAGCTCTTTTTTTTTTTTTTTTTTTTTTTTTTTT
>NW_003852418.1:476391-483918 GCF_000181295.1 Otolemur garnettii | reverse complement strand
AGGCACTTGCCACAATGTCTGGCTATTTTTTTTTTTTTTTTTGTAGTTGTCATTGTTGTTTAGCATACCCGGATCCAGTTTGAACCCGCCAGCTCCAGTATATGTGCCCAGCGCCCTAACCACTACAGGCACTGAGCCTAGCTCTTGTCTTTTTCTAAACAAGAGCTTCCACTACAAGATTCTCCTTTCCCTCCGGTGCTGGATACCAGCTGTGCCTAGCATGCATGCATTGATCCCCTAGTCCATAAGCAACAGGATGGTGAGAGGTCACATACTGGCTTCGTTGAATCTCAGGTAGAGACTTGGATGTGACCCCAGGACCTAGGTAGCCATTAGCATGAAGCCAACACAAAGACAGCGGAGAGATGAAATGTGAATCCTTGATGACATGGCCAAGCCACACCATTCATCTGAGTGGCAGGCTATTTTTTTAAGCCAAATAATTTAGGGTTTTCTTTTCTTTTTGAACTTACAACATAAAGCATACAGTCCACAAACGCTCATCATTCCTAAACCCAATGGTGCCACTGCTCTCCTCCATAGAATCATCCCTGTTGAGCACTATACCCGACTAGCCAGTGCTTTTGAGTTTCCTTTCCTGGCTCTTCTGCTCTGCCCACTTTTCTGTCTATCTTCCTTTCCTTGGGTTCTCATCAGTGCCGTGAGCTATGTGCTGATGGCACCCAAATTTCTATCTCCAGCCCTGGCTTCTGAGCTGAGGAGCTCATATTCACCCTGTCCACTTACCTGCTTCCCAGGCATTTCAAACTTCACTTCTCAAAGCCAAACTCTTTTTATTTTTTATTTTTATTTAGAGACAGAGTCTCGCTTTGTCACCCTTGATAGAGTGCCGTGGCATCACAGCTCACAGCAGCCTCCAGCTCATGGGCTTAGGCGATTCTCTTGTCTCAGCCTCCCCAGTAGCTGGGACTACAGGCGCCCACCACAGCAACCGGCTATTTTTCTTTGTTGCAGTTTGGCGGGGCCGGTTTCGAAATTGCCACTCTCCCGGGCGGGCGCTCTACTCATTGAGCCACAGGCGCCGTCCTTAAAGCCAAACTTTTGATCATTTCCCTCAGCTTGTTCCTTCTTTAGGCTTTATCATCATGGTCAAGGGCTCTTGCACTCAAGACTAAAACCCAGTTAGGTGTTATTGCCCACCACTGACATATTCGATTTTTTTTTTAACACATTCAATCTTGCATCCTTTCTTTCTCCACCTCCCCTGGCCACCACCCCGAGTCATCATTACTTTATGCCTGGAAAGCTGCAACAGCCTCCTAACTGGTCTCCCCACACCTACACTCTTCCAGCCAGGGTGGCTTAAGAAACCCAAATTTGATATAATTCCCCTGATGAAAATTGCTTCTCATGACTCTCAAGATAAGAGTTAAATTAATTACGTAGATCTATCTACCCCCTATTCCTTGCTCACCTCTTACCTTCACTCTGCTCCTTCCTGCCTCCACTCAGGAACAAGTTGTTCTTTCTACCTGGAATATTGTCCCTCTTCACTTTTTGCCCTGCACAACTCCCGATTGCCCTTAGTTTCTTAGCCTGAATGCCATCTTCCCAAGGAGGCAACACCCTCACCTCTCACCCTACATTAGGACACCATCAATTTCTCATAAACACTCTACTTTCCCTCACAGCATTTCCCATCATGCATAACTATGTATTGATTTGATTAAAATGATTAATGCCCAGCGATTATCAGATTGGCAGTGCTTTGAGGTCACGCATTCTACCCCCTTGCCTTTAGCACTACTATTGCACTTAGCGCTCAAATAATGTGCTTAATTAGCTAATAAACGAATACGCTGACTCATTCAATCCCCCAAAACAACTCTGAGGCAGGCATTTCCTCAGACGTGAGGAAGTTGAGAGTAGAGATGAGCTGACATGCCCTCAGTACAGGGCAAAGGGAGGAGTCAGGTATCTGACCCAAGGCAGGCCCCTAGTTCTGAACCCGGATCTTTCCGTGCCTGAGCCTTGGGACCTTGATGAAAGGAGGGGGTGGACATCGAGCCACGAGAAGGTTTTCCCTGAGTTTACGGACCATCTACCCAGAAGGTCAAGAGCCAGGACTCGCCCACACCAGACTAAGCTACGCCCGCTGAGGACTCAATGAGTAAAGATCATAATCTGCTGCATATGCATTAGGGGACTATGGACCCGTGATTCGGAGCTGCCCAGGTGCGCCTGATTAGAAATTATTCGAGTTTGAAGACTTCAGCGCCCCCAGACATTTGCAAAACTACGTGAAAAGTCTTCAAAGGGTTGTTTGTGGCGGGTATTAAGGCTCTATAGAGCACAGGTAGCCCTCAACTTGGACTTTTTGATCAGGCGTCTTTATAGGCAGCCCACGCCAGAAGGGGTCCTCGGCCGGCTAGACTAGAAGACGAAGGGGGCGTCTCCCCGGCTTCCTGCGGCGTCGGAGGCAAGCAGAGGTGGAAGCAGGCTGCGGCAGCTACGGCGACAGTGGCGGCGGCGCCATGGCAGGGTTTGCAGGTACCGTGGAATCAGCCTGCTAGGGGCGGGATGAGAAGCCCTCGATGCGGCCTCGCCGCCATGTTGTCCCTTTTGGGTCACCTTAGGCGTCGCCGGATTCCCTCACTGGGATTTTCCTTCCGCACGCTCCCGGGGTGGGGGGGCACCCCTGTCCCGCGTCAGGTGATACCCCTTCTTGGCCATAGCCTGGGTCTTAGGTGTCCTTTCCCAGCCCAAGAGTGGGGTCACTGGGCTCCTGTGTTCCCTTTCTGGCCTCGAAGGTCAGCACCTTTCCAGGATGAGGCAGGCAGAGCCGGAGGGCGCGGGGCTGAGGAGCGCGACCACCGCCTCTGAAGCTCCGGATCCCATAGCAGGGGGCCCACCTTATGAGAGGCTTGTCACTCCATCGCCACGACTTAAGTTGCATTTTTTAAATCAAAAGACGTGGGGGAGAGGGGAGAAAAAGGGTCTCCAGCCCCGGGTCCCCACTTCCGTGTCTGGGGGGCGGGGGTGATAGGTTGACGCTGTGCTTCGAATGACGGGCGCTTTTTACTCTAACTTTACATCAGATCTAGACACCCGTTCCCTTTCCTCTGATATGTGTGCCCTCAAGGGCAGCTGAACGAACGGAATGCCTGGCACACTAATGGCCTGGAATGGAAGAGTGGGGGATGGGGAACAGTATAGCTTTTTCCTTCCTTCTTCCAAACCCTTCTTTAGTTTCCTTCCAGGCCTCCCTTTTCAACGCTAAACGTTGGGAGACTGCGGCCTTTCTGTTTATAGGTTCGGATCGTCTTTTATCCCCTTCAGGGAACTGGTGTGTTGGGGACAGCTTCTCTGCCCTGCCTGGCATGGTTCAACCATCCCATCAGCCTTCTGGACGCAACACCAAAGCAGGCACCAAAAAAAAAAAAAAAAAAAAGTTCCAGCTTAAGTGCTAATGCCAAGTGTTAGCTCTTGTTTGCTTGTTTGTTTTAAATCAGAGACTAAGCAACGTGGAACAAATCTGTCAAAAGATTGGTCACTGGCAGCCTGGTTGATTTCCAATGGCCAAGTCAATTTTATATCTGAAATTGGTCTTGTTAGAGTTGCTGCCAAAACCAGCTTAATCTTTTATCTGTAATATGTTGTTTCAAAGAGGAATCTAGGTTAGGCTGTCTTTTTTTGTTGTTGTTGTTGTCCTATCTTTGAAACACATGCATTCCATTTCAAGCCTGTCACTGGGTGATAGACCAAGGACCATGTGTTGCCTCCCTCTCTGACTTCCTGCTGTGGGAATGCTCAGGAATCTGGATCCTACTGGGGTATGGGCATTGTGGGAGAAAAGGGAGTATAAATGGGATCCTTCCCAGAAAACATGGTGACGGTATTTCTCTGGGGCATATAGAGGAAGTCAGAAGTCACCAGGGAAAAAGACCTGTGGTTAGACTAGCGTTTTATGTGTGTACATGAGTGCACATGTTCAAGTCTCTGGGGGGAAAGCTAAGGGCAAATTCAGAATCTCCCTTTGGGGTCTGGGCTCCCGAGGAGATAAAACATGTTTCAAAATAGTAAATGGCTCACAGCAAACCTGCTCCCCATCCAACCAAGGTGTAATAAGATGTTGCTAGCCCTACAGCAGAAGCTCAAGAAACCTGCCCCTGCCCTGCCTGGAGAAGAGATATCTCTTCCCTCAGTCAAATCCAAATACTCCATAGATAGAGGCAACAGTATCACATAGCAGCCCACACTTCTAAAAGCTGTGGTACCTAACACCCCACCCTCACCTCCATACTTAACTTCAAGTTGCTAGGCTAAGAAACTAACATCCTTCTTGGGGATTAGTCTCAAGAGTCCCATCTGTTGCAAGATCCCACATGCCATTCCAGTCCCCTCACAACTCATTTGTTCTGTCCTTGGCTTTCTGGGGCAAAGTCTTATGGGAGCAGTGATGGTTTAGAAAAGGGACATTTATTGCTGCAATTGAGGGCTTTGCAATAAAAACACTAGTCATTTTCAACACCTCCCGTTGCTCTCTTTCAGAATAAAATATTTTAATGGTATAGCTTGTGGAAAAAATTTTTATAAACAAGATATATTTAGACTAGATTTCTAGGCATTGCATAGGATGGCAAGTGAACGTCTGTCACTCTGGTGGGTTAAGTTTGCTACCAGAACATGAGGGTTTGAGGGTAGAGAACAAAAGTGGGGTATGGACATTGCACATTCAAGACCAACCATGCAGGTGCAGGCCACCAGGGCAGCCCTTGGCTGGAAGTCTGTCGTCTCACCATGCCACGCTCAGAGCCCTGCTGATGGATGGAGGAAAGGGGCTTTGCCAAGATCATCTGGAAAGCTCTGGAACTACCAGCAGCCTCTTGTCTTCTAAAGGGTGGTAACAGGAAGTACTGTGTCCAGAGCAGTCAGATTTTTCTGTGCTGCTTTGGCCTGCCTCCCTGAACTCAGCTACCTTGTAATTTGGGCTGACGTTAGAGCATCTGAAGCAGTGGGGTTGTGGGAACACCCCTCAAAGACTCTGAGGGGAGGGTCATCCTTCATTGAGAACATATGTTGAAATATGTCCATAGTTCTGTGGGTTTACTGTGGAAAACCACAGAAACTCCCAGTCTTGAGGCCTGCCAAGATCTGGGCTTCAGAAGGGAGGGGTTGCAGGCATTGCCTGCTGATGAGTCAGTCTGGGGCAGGAGAAGACCTGCTTCACCTTCAGGCTATGGTAGCAGCTGTAGCCGCCCAGCCTAAGGAAGATGGAGTCTCAGATTGCACATCCTAACCAAGTCCGGATAAGTCCTAATTGCCACTTGGACAGCAGAATGTTTCTAGTATATCAGGTTCACTAGAATCTTAAAGGGCCTCTTACAGAGGTTTGTTGATGGCAAAGCCAAGACCAGAACCAAGATCTGTACCCCTACCCCTACAATTCTCTGATGCTGAATGAAGCTGTAGGTACTTTTAGGTGCTGGTGACTGGGCTGAGAAACTTAAGGGGCTTGCTTAGTGGGAGGAAACATGATCAGACTCAAGGGGGCAAGGTACTTTGTGCTCCAGAAGTGTTTGTGACAACTGTGACTAAGGGATTTTAGGAAACAGCCAGAAGAGAGATTTATGGCTCTCTAACTCCCTCTTGGTGTTGACCCAGGAACAGGTGTGTAGTGACAGGGACACATAAAGCCAAGATGAGGCTGAACAGGTGGCAGGGCCATTTGGTGAGAGTCACTTGACCCCATGTAAGAAGATCCCCAACTCACTGAGGAGTGGGAGAGGAGAGAGAAGTCTGAAGCTGAGCAGCCACCACCCACCCTGACATGATGGCAGGGGAGATTCTGGGGCTAGGGACCCAGTCAGTTTCCATAATAAGGAGGCTAATGCTGGGGAAAGTACAGAACCCAGTTATGGGGCAGGGCGGGGCCAGGAGATCTTGGAGAGTCGCAAGGCCAGACAGGTTGCCCTTGTAGCAGTCAGTCCTGGTGGCTGTGGGCCCTAAAGTGTTAAGATGGAGGAGGAGCTGCCACACCACACCTCTTACCCTCTCCTCATTGCCCAGGCCAGTGTCTACCCTCCCCAGCACTCATTTCCTTGGGCCTCCTAAATGGAGACCTGAAATGAAGCTTGCTCTGAAATCACCCCCTTGGTCCCTATTTTGAGGGCTACTCCCACCCTTTTTCCTCACATCCCAGCTTTCCCATAGTGATTTCCTGCTGTGGTCCTTTATCCCAGGACCATAAGTGAAGACGCCTAGCCCTTTGGGGGGGGGGGGAGAACAGTCCTTTATCTCAGGACAGTGTTCAGTTGAGATGGGTCCGGGTGTGTGAGAAGCCCACGTTATTCCAATTCCCGCCTTTTCTTCGCTCCTCCCCCCACCTCCTGTGGTGTGCTTACTCCACAATGGGCACATGAGCCCAGTCTCAGAAGTGTGTCAATGTTGCAAAAGAAGTCACAAGAGACACTTTTTGGTGCGCCTCCACCACCCCGCAGGGTCCTGGGACACTGTGCGAGATGGGGGAGGTACTGTTTTTTATTTTTTGTAGAGGTGGTCCCTGCCCTCCAGGAGCTTACAATCTAGCTGGGGAGACACAACTAATGCACACTTAACAATCAGTACAATTAGCGATTACCACAATATTGACCACAACTGCGTGAGACCAGGGAATAGCAAGATCAGTGAGGGGGGGGTCTTGGAGAAGGCATTTTAGTAAAGGTGGGGTTCTTTTGTTTACTGGTTGAATAGGTCCGAATCAAGTGACACATTTCTTTGGGGGTTGGGGCTTGGGAGGCAGTGAAGGGGGAAAGGGGAACTGAGGAAGCACAGGCAGCAAGGCTGGAATGCACGTGCCATAGGCAGGGGACAATTGAGAGGGCCCTACTCCCATCTTAACCCCCTCCAGAGTCCCGCCACACAAGCACATAGTTGATGCCTTTTCAGCTGCACTGAGATTTAGGGCTTCGGCTGGTGATGTCCTAATGTCCATTCTGCTGGCTGGTGTAGTGTCTGGATCTTCATAGTGGGCCTGCTGGTATGGCTGTGGCTGCGGGGCTGGGTGGTACTGTCCCGACTTGATCCAGATCAGAATGTGGTGCCTATGCCCAGATCTCAGGGATCTGCTCCCCCTATTCTCCCTCCTCCCTTACCTTGCCCCTCAGTGGGATGGGGCAAAAGGGTTGGGAAGGGATCTGGTATCGTCTTCATTGTCGGTACTACTTCTCCAGGGGGCCTACTGGCCCCTCACTGACCTTGCCAAGTGCTCCTTTGGCGAGGGAGCACAGGGGACCCCCCATTCCTGTGCGGCTCTGGCTCCCATGCTGGCGGAAATGCACAGGAGCACCTGATGATGCGGCCGCCCAGGGCTGGGAGCTGGGGCCTCAGTTGGGGGCTCGCTGCCTGCGCTCCCCCAACACCTGCCGCCCGGTCCGCGACACCGTGTATGCCAGCTTCTGGAGGGAGTACCTGAACACCTGCAGTGAGAAACCCAAGACCTGCCTGTAGTGGAGGGCACCTGCAGCACGTGTGTGGTGCTGCCGTGCCCGCCCCCACCCCACCCCC
>NW_003852418.1:465608-476371 GCF_000181295.1 Otolemur garnettii | reverse complement strand
GCCCCGCCTGCCCCGCCTGCCCGTCCAGCGTAGGCTGGAGAGGCGGGCGCAGGCACAGCTTGTCCACGAGTCAGGGCAGCTGGAGCTTTTCCAACTGTGCTGAGAGCTGCATGGCGACAAGCTGATTGGACCCACAACTTAGGTATACCTCACTTCTTGCAATGGGCTGTGTCCCTGGAGGATTTCGAAAAGCGAATCCTACCCAGTAAATGCAGCATTCCAGGAACACCTTGAAGGAAATAGCGATTCCTTTGGCAAAGGATTCCTTTAGCAGGGAATTCTTCCTGCAACGGGAGCTTTTAGGGTACATTCTTTTATGGGCAAAGCGCTTTCTTATTTATTTTTACACAAAGCGCTTTTGCTTCTATTTGATTTTGTTTTTCTATAAAGTGTTTTGGAAGCACTTTTTTTCCCTTCCAATTTTCCTACAAAGGGCTTTTTCCTCTAATTGTTTTCTTCAGAGTGTTTTTCTCTGTTTTTTTTTAAGTTAGCACCTTTGTCTAATTTTTTCTGCAATGAGCCTTTTATCTAATGCATCTTTCTGCCAAAAGCTTTTGTCTGATTTATTTTTCCTGCGATGCGCGTTTCTTTTTTTTCTGTGAATTACTTTTTCCTCTAATTCGTTGTGCAGTTTTTTGCGTAGTGATTTTTTTTCTGAGAAGTGCCTTTTTATAACTTATTTTTCGTCCCACCTCACAAGCATTTTATACGTATATGTATATTTTATAAGAAAATTGCCCCGCAATGCGCAATTTTTTAAGGCGGAAAATTTTTGCTCTGCGAGCTGTAAAGTCTGGTAACACAGAAGCGCCCCGCCTCCCTCCCGGGGTCAAGTCTGGGTGTAGCGGGTTTTTCTTACCGCGTAGTCGCTAAAAGCCTCGGTTGATCGTCCGCAGCGGTCGCCCGCCGCGCCCCGAGTCTTTGTTCCCAGCCGGGCACGGACGCACTGGGGAGGGTCTGCGCTAAGAGGACGGCGCAGGGAATGGGTGGGGGACACGCGGTGCCGGCAAAGTGGCACTTGGGCGGGCAAGGATCGCGGCAATCGGAATGGGAGGCGGCAATCGCGACGCGAGCTTGCGGGTTTGGGGGACACGCGCTGGGAATCATCTCCCACCCAGAACCCCAGCAAACTTACCTGCAGCAGTACACGGAAGATGTACCAGCCGATGATGAGCAACTCAGCTGAGGCTGCCGCCACTGCCGCCATGGTTCCGAGAGCGGTGGATGGATGGTGGACAGCGAGGGTTCGCCGAGGTCTGCTGGTCTCTCGGAGTCCGCTGTTGGGCGCACTGCCGCAGCTGCAGCGGCCGCGCCTTAAGTACCGGCCCGCCACCTAATTGCGCATGCGTGCTTGGGGGAGCTTCATGAGGAGGGGTGCGTGGGGGCTCTCCTCATTCGCCAGGAGAGGAAAAAAAATAATCCATCTGCTCTTTCCACACCGACCCCCGCCTCCTGAATTCCATCTTAGCCCCCTTCCAGAAGATTCCGCCGTGCTTTTGAATTTTCATGTAAAATGGAAGGGTACTGCCACTGAGTAGAGCATAGGGCAAGAGTACGGGATGCAAACCTCTTGGTGCCGTGCCCTTCTCTCTGAGCCTGCAAATTTGAGTCTAGTATTTGGTGCTCCCCCATACCCCACTTAGTCGCGGATGAAAAACCGAAGTTAGGGGTAATTAGCCCTGTAGATCAAAAAAGATGTCCCTTCCAGGAACCTTGGCATCACGGCGTGTGAGTTTTAAGCCCAGGTCTTATGCTTCATAAGAGTCCCTGAGCGCGTAATCCCCTACGATTCTTTGCATCCCGCTTCTTTCGGTAGCGAGATCGTGATCTGCGGACGAGGTGGCTACTGTAGGGAGCTGACCCAGGACCGTGCACTCTGAGCGCAAAAATGGTAGTCACCGAGGATCTACTCTGTGGGAGGGATGCAGGCAGGATAAGCACCCTTTGTGAACTTTATGGAGTAGTCGGAATGTGTCGGGATAGTTTTCTCCGGACCGGACGTTTCAATCTCTGTCTTCCGCTCCCTTCCCCCAGGCCCTGGTAGGTCTGCCTTAGCCAGAATGGTTCTTTGTACCCTGGGGCTGAGCAGCTGGAATACGGAGCCGGGTTTCCCTACAGCTACCGGAGGATTGTGACTACTCCAGCCCGGTTTCCAGGCGAGGCGGGTGAGCGCCCGTCTTGCCAGCCGCTCGCGGAGCACGGGTTTTCAGGCGGGAAGACCCAAACACAGTTTCTGAGCTGGGCCCCTGGCGTACTAGTGGCTCGCCAAGCACTTCACTTTAGCAAGCTGCCTGACATGGGCCAACTGGCATTTGCCCTTATGTGGCTAGAAAATTAATTTTGATTAAAAGCTCATGAAGGGCTGGTTCTATACAGTGCCAGCAGCAGATGGAAGTGTAATGATCCAAACGAGTTCAGTTTGGATGAAGTGGCATAGTGATTTTCTCTGCATTGACTTTTGAAGAAGTTGCTGGTTTTGGCAAAATGACGCCGGGTCACTTGAAAAATGCAAGGTTGGCCCAGGCTGCCATCTTAATACAAAGTATTTGGTGGTGCCGCCTCCACTTGCAGCTTCCCCAAGATCCTCTGCCTGTTAGCTACTGCTCCTCCTCCCCGCAGTGCACCGCTAACTCCTTTAACTCGCCAGTGGTTTGCCCGGGCGCCTATCGCCGGGAGAGATGCTAGATACAGAACCTTATCCTACCACGTGGGGGCATAGCGCAGAGCCCATGGCGGTCCTGCGGCAACCACAGGGCGGTATTGTGAGGTCTGGGCCCCTTGAGGATGGGCCGCAGCTCCAGGAGGCGATACATGATCTCTGCCGGGCAGGGCCCAGGCAAAGCCAGGCCACTGTGGGGACCGTGCCAGAGAGCTCTCTCCCCGAGGCCCTAGGAGAAGCCCAGGGAAGACATCCCAGGAGGCTTCCCGAATGGGTGACTTGGAGAGGAATGGAACTTCCATGGGTGGGCAGGGAGGAAAGGGCGTTCATATTTGCTGTTGTTAACCATGATCCATTTTCCCAAATAAGTATATATTCTGTTCCTGTTTTTCTTTTCTTTTTTTTTCTCTTTTTCTTTTTGTTTTTCTGTCTGTCTGTCTGTCCTTTGTGTGTTTGTCTGTTGTGTTGACTTTTCTCTTCAGGATCCCTGCTGCCTTGGTGATCCCAGGCTGACAGCCAGAGAGCACAGCGGCTCAGCTCCTGGAGAGTGAGGGTTGAAGAAAGCGAAGGGCAGCCACCTGCGCCCGCTGGCTCCAATTGGGTCGGTTCCTGCAGCGGTGCCTGGCAGCCTTGGCGAAGGCCCTGCCCAGCAGAGATCATGTATTGCCTCCAGTGGCTGCTGCCTGTCCTCCTCATCCCCAAGCCCCTCAACCCCGCCCTGTGGTTTAGCCACTCCATGTTCATGGGCTTCTACCTGCTCAGCTTCCTCCTGGAGCGGAAACCTTGCACAATTTGTGCCTTGGTTTTCCTGGCAGCCCTGTTTCTCATCTGCTATAGCTGCTGGGGAAATTGTTTCCTGTACCACTGCTCCGATTCCCCGCTTCCCGAATCGGCGCATGACCCTGGTGTTGTGGGCACCTAACAGCCCTGTGCTCTGTTAGCTTTCGAAGGAAGCAGAAGACGGGAGGGGAGGCATTGACATAGGTCATAAAGCATTGGAGTTTCAAATCCCGCAACCCCGCGGGTGCCACATTCCTGATGGCGCCTTTTTGGCCTGTGATGTTTTATCCTTATAATGTGAATAATGGCACTGACCGGTGCTTTTATTGTAGAGTCCTGTAGTCATGGGTGATCTTGTGGTTGTGTGTGTTCTGTCCCCATCTTGGTCCTGGTTCGCAGGATGGCCACCCCCCTCACCTCATTACTGTGAGGAGACTGCACCCATCCTGGTCAACCACCCCAGAGTGACCTTGGCAGATAAAATGCCAGTCTCATTGTCACCTCTGTGACCCCTCCTTGTCCGTGTCTCCTTCCTTCCCAGAAAATTACTGACTCCTCAGTCCCTCTCCCAGTTTCCCTTCTCTTCTACCCCTTTCCTTTTTGAGGGGGCACCTGTCTAAGACAGGGCCCATTTTTGCACTTATCTCGAATTTGAAGAGATTGCTGACGCCCGAGAGCCTCGCTTTTTCATCCTTTCCTTGTTCAGCAGGCTAGACAGAAAAATGTCTTGACTGTTTGTTGTCCACAAATCTCCCAATATTTCCCCCACTTCATTTTTAAGAAAGGAAGCAACACGTAAATATTACTCTTTCACCTCGTGTCTGGGCTCCTGCTTGCTGGCCCAGCCCCACTTCCTTTGTCCTTCCTCCCGTCTTTATCAACTCTCCCGAGGAGGGGGGCCTCATTGTGTCTCCTGTGCATGCTCTGCAGGATTGAGATATGATGTGTTCACGTAGATCTAGCAGTCCCCAGCTGAGTGAGTGAGAAAGTATTTGTGTGTTTCATAACTGCCATGATCCCCTCGATAGGTGTTTGAATATTTTTTGATGTGCCCTCTGTGTGTGTGTATGTATACAAATACACGTATATATTCCTTTTAAAGAAGCTTTATCAAACGTATTCTGATTTTGAGGTTTAGCACTAGCTAGCTATATATAGTAGGTGCCGCTGCAGTTTTTATTTAGCATGGGGATTGCAGAGTGACCAGCACACTGGACTCCGAGGTGGTTCAGACAAGACAGAAGGGAGCAGCGATCATCGTCCTCCCACCAGGAGCTTCTCCGTTCCTGCGCATGTGGACTGTACATTATGAAGAATACACAGGAAGACTTTGTGACTGTCACTTGCTTCTTTCTTTTTCTGCGCTTCAGTAACAAGTGTTGGCGAATGAGACTTTCTCCTGGCCCTGCCCACTGGGGATCAGCATGCTTGTCCTTCCAGTCAGAACCATGCCTCTTTCTTGCCTGAGGGCAGAGGGAGGTGGGCCAGTCAGAGAACAGAACTGGAGGCAGTCCATCTAGGGAATGGGACTGCAAGGCTGTGAGGCCACACTTGTGAAACGTTTGGACTGCTGTTCTGGAGCTTTTGTTTCTGGTGTGTTCGTTGCACAGCTGTTTGAAATGTTTAATAAAGCTTTATAAACTTTACTGTGTGTCTTTATGTGGCTGCAGTCCATTTGGGTCCTGGTGTTGGATTTCTGAGTTAGGTGGGGGGCAGGGAGAAGCATGGAGGGGCTGAGTCCTTGGCGCCAGGGTACCTTAGCCCAAAAATTTGATCTGCTCACTGGAGAGCAGATGGTGGGGTTAGAGGAGGGGGGCCGGCCAGGCAGTGAACAGGGGGGAATCTGAAAGTTTTCAGAGATGAGACATTTGTGTTTCTCAGCTCCCATGGCTTCTTGCCTGAAATTGTTTCCCTCCATAGGAGATTTAAGTAACCGATCCCTTGACAAACAACTTAAGACAGCTGGAGCTCTATAATCATCAAGGATTTTTATGGTGCTGCTTTTGAAGTAAAAATAAAGTGAAACCCCTTATGACATTTCAAGTGGAAAAATAAATAAGACTGGCTGTCCAACCAGAAGACTTAAGGCAATGACTAGAAGTATAAGAGTGGTTTGATTCCATGTCTAGATGGCTCCCGTGGCCATGACTTTTGAGACAAAGAGGTCTAGCTTATCAGGCCCCTGTACTGGGCAGGCACCTCTGAATCTCTCTTCCTTTCCTCTAGTAAGCATAGTAAGAGCACTACTTGTTCAAGGCATGAGGCTCTTGTGAGGATTTATTGAGATAACAGTTGTGAAGGGTTTTGGTAATTTCATAGTTGATCCCCTGTTTTACCTACCTAGATTTTTTATTTATTGCTATGAAGTTGAGTGAAGTTTTCTCCTGCTTTTTTTAAAAAATCTCTCCATTGTAACATTATCCCTTTTTTCATTTCTAACTTTGCTTATTGATGGTTGCTTTTCTTGAGCAAAACTTGCCAAAGATTTGGCTATTTTAGAGGCATTTTGAAAGAATCGGACTTCTGTCAGTCATATCTGCTGGGTGTTTTTCCTATCTGATTCCTTTGTGCTTTTATCTCCGAATTCTTTTCTGGGTTTCCGGATTGATTTTGTGGTTCCGCAAAATCTTGACAAGCTGAGGAGTCATATACATGGAAAGGATGGTTTGTTCAACAAACATTGAGACCCTGTACTAGGCTTGCTGGGGATTTCAGGAGCAAGACCCAGGCCTGACTCTCCAGGAGCTCAAGCTTCTAGCCTAGTGGGAAGACTTAACAAAACAGACAATTGCAAATTCCAAAAACAAAACAAACAAATAAAAAAGGCTTTTGTGTTCCTACTCTCCTGTGGAGGCACCTGGATGATAAATGAAGCCAAGATTATTGCTTATTTTACTCTCCCTCAGAAAGCAGCTTTCTGTTTTAGGTCAAGAGGGCTTAGGAGTCACAAACAGGCCTCCCTCAGAAAGATTTGTGGCCCTTTCCAGCAGGGGTCCTGCACCCCCACCTTCAGGCCGCTGCCGAATCAGCATTCTGTAAGCCTGACAGGTACCCCACCCCCTGAACTGCCTTTCAGGAAAATGAAAAGTAGATAACACTTTGCTAAAAACGTAGGAACACCAAGCCTTAGAAACGCAGGCTCTGTGTTCCACTGGCCACTGTAGCTCCCAGTATCAAATGGTTGCTTATGTGGCACTTAGTCACCACAAGACCCTGGGAAGCCTAGGTCTGGGCTTCTTGAGGAACTGGTCTGTGCCCTGCTATGGGCCTCAGTTTCCTTATAGGTAAAATACATGTGGAGCAAACAGTTTTCCCAGCCCTAATATTCTGGGAGTTATTTTTCCCAGAATCTTAGAGTCCTCTTGGACCCACTTAAGAAAAGTCGCCAAGGCTCGGCGCCTGTGGCTCAAGCGGCTAAGGTGCCAGCCACATACACCTAAGGTGGCGGGTTGGAATCCCCAGCCCGGGCCCGCCAAACAACAATGATGGCTGCAACCAAAAAATGGCCAGGCGTTGTGGCGGGCGCCTGTAGTCCCAGCTACTTGGGAGGCTGAGGCAGGAGACTCGCTTGAGCCCAGGAGTTGGAGGTTGCTGTGAGCGTGATGCCATGGCACTCTACCCAGGGGAATAGCTTGAGGCTCCGTCTCAAAAAAAAAAAAAAAAAAAAAGGAAAGGTCGCCAAGCTCTGAGTAAATAGCTGCACAGCCTGAATGTGCTTTATGCTTAGTATACCCTGTGAGCCCAGATACTGCCTCTGCCAGGATGATTTCTTGGATTTCTTCCTTCTCCCTGGGGATCCACTGCCCAGATCACTTCACTCAGCCTTTTGTTGAATGCTATTGTTAGGTAGACTCATGGCCCAGGAGGGCTCTTCCTGCCTCCCAAAGGGGCCTGCAACATACATCTTTCCCCCAGTATTTGTCAGACTTCCATGCAAGGGGAGGCCTTGGGACAACACAGTGGATGAAGCAGATAGTCCCCTATGTTAATCAGTTCGATGAAAATATTTCAAATTGTATGTAAAAACAGCACACTGTACCCCATGATAGTATTAATGTACACAGCTATGATTTAATAATAATAATAATCATAAAGCAGATAGTCCCTGCTCATGGTAAAGGGGATGACAGTGAGTATCCCAAGGACACACAGCTAAGGACTGTGGCAGGTGCTAAAAGGGAGTCTAAGAAGACTGGGAGGGTTGACATTCAGCTGGAGGCCTGAAGGAAAAGAATACAAGTTTGAGCAGTGAAGTAATAAGATCTAATCAAGCATCTCTATGCTTACAGATAAGGAGACTGGGCTGAAATAAAATGAAGGACCACCAGTATCTGGCTGTCCTAGAATCAGAACCCAAAAAGGCTTTTTGGGATAAAGAGGTCTGTCTGTTTAAAGCCAGAGAACTATTGAGAGCTACTAAGGGGGTCAGGCTAAAATGCCGGTGTCAGATCCTAAAACTGAATCCTGAGTACTCTTCAGTTTTTAATGGACCGGGAACCATCACAAAGCTCTGATGGGAATGGCAGGTGAGCCAATCAGGACAGCATTTAAGGTGGGATTCTTTCAGCAGGCACAGGACAGCATTTGAGTGGCTAACGTAGCAGGGCTATAGAGAAAGCAGCTGCCCCATCTAGGTTACTGGGCAGGGGAAAAGTGCATCTAAGGAATGACCCTAGTAAGGAGGGCATGGCAGGAGATAGAGTGGGCTGGGGATGGAGGAGGCAATGAGAGGTGACAGAAGATAAACCAACTCCCTTCCAATAGCTATGAGAAAGGAGGCCAGGGAGGGGTTGTCTCCTATGTCCATTTGGTTGGCAGAGCCAGAACCCAGTCTTCTTTCACCCAGTACAAAACTCACTCCTCACCCTTCCAAAATATCACTGCTCTGAGAAGAGGAAAGAACCGAGATGTGCTCTTGTCAGCAGGCAATGGAAAATGATCCTGACTGAGTGTGCTTCTCTGTCTCAATCCAGCAACACCCCCCTTCCCAATGTCTTCCTGAAAGCCCCAGGAAGGCCTCTGTTTGATCCGCCAGGCTTCAGAGTCCAGGGAGAAAGAATGAAGTATGTCAGGAAAAACTCGAATTGTGCAGCAGGCTCCAGGTCAAGAAGAGAAACTCGCTAAGCCACAACTGAAGGCCTCCCTTTGGGATATTAGAAAGGGACACAAGTATTAGGTGGGGAATAGACTTTAAGAACCAAAGAACCTGGAGGCAAGGCTTCAGGGAGCCCCAGGACTTACACACTTCCTTTGTGACCCCACCTCCCTGAGCCTCAGTTTTCTCACTGTAAAATGGATACTATACCACCCACCATAGCATCTGCCTCAAGGCAAGACTCCACATATGTTATTTCTTCTGTTCTGTGGCCCCTACCACTCCTACCCACCTTGCTGGGCTCAGATCCTCCACTCTCCCACTCATTCATTCATGGGAGGAGCATTTGCCAGGCTCCTTGCCAAGCTCTGAGACGCTGGTGCAGAATAAGACCAGACCCTCCTAGAGGAACTCAGATCAGCAGAGGAGAGGGCACCAAGGCAGTCTTGGAGGCAGATAATTACGTTACCAGGTTGTTAGAGATTTAGAGGAGTTAGGAAGAGAGATTATTTGGGAGACCATATGTCAATACCTCAGTGTGAAGTTCATTAATTATTTTTCACGTTCTCTGAAAAGACAATATCCTGAAAAGGAAAACATTAAAACATAGGTTTTTCCTGGAACACCACAGCCCTGTGTGTGAGTCCCTGCTTGGTCACCAGCTTTCCCAGTGACCCTCATAGGTTCTCTGTCATAGAGAGTAATCCCTACGAGTCCAGCCTCCTCCCCATGAGGATCAGAACAGGGATAACTTGGAGAGTGCTGTGTCAGATATGGGTTGAACACGACCCTTCTAATCCTCTGAGTGGTTCTGGCCTCTCACCTCTTTTCCTAGGCAGCTTGTAGAGAGCTTGTACTTGGACAGCTTTCCACCTTATTCAAAGCCAAATCTCCCACCCCATATGGGTAGTGGCACCCCTCCAATAGAAACAAAAGCTGAAGCCCTGGCCTCACTCCCACCCCTTCCCATGTGACTTGCTCTTCTCTACTCACTGTCCTCTAGCCTCTGTTTCCCCATTTATAATCCAAAGAGGGGGCTGGACATTTTCAAAGCCATCTTCTGTGAAACATCAGTGAACTTGATCCTTGTTGCTCCATTCTTAGAGATGCTGGTTAAAAGTATGTTAAGACCATCAGATTGTGTTTAATCAGAGACTCTTTTGCATTGAGAATAAACTTTAAATCTCTTGGGTGTAGAATTGTCAAAGATCTTAGAGTCGAGACAGACAAGGAAGGGTCTATGAGGGAGAAGACAGACAAGCCCTTCAGAGGTTCCCTATTGCCTCTGGCCCCAACTCCTTACTTAGCCATCAAGGCCCTGCACAACCCCTGAAGATAGGGGCTTAATCTTTGTCCCTTGAGCAGGCATAGAGCCTGCCTGACCAGGCCTGGAATAGACCTGTTGGTTGGCTGGCCTGGTGGGTAGGTGGCTGGATGACTCATTCCATTGATTGCTAGGCTCCCTAAGGAATTGGGTGGCCCAATTTCTCCTAGAAAGAAGGAATTCAGTTTGCCTCCCAAAGTCTCCTCTTGGCACTTCCAAAGAAACAGAGATTATTATCCAACCTCTGGACTATATTGAACAAACACATGTGAGAAGAAGCTTGTAAAAGGCTTCACAACTTAATGACAGGCCACACGTGGTTTGGGAGTAGCCCAGCCAGGTAGTAGATACTCCATAGTACCTGGATGTAGGTGGACTCCTGAGTCACTTGTGAGCTGAGGGGACTCCCCCTTTTATTTCTCTTCCTGTCCCCCACCCTCACCCCACATGTGGGACTTCCTAAACATTCTTGCTTTTACACTTTCTTGTACACTGGCAGGCGGGTAAGCTAGCAGGATTGCAGAGCATGGACCACTGACCTGTTTCACAGACAACCACACCTCTGCTGAGAGGTTTTTTGACTTACCCAAGGGTTCACAGCTGGACTAGGTTGCCCTGGATTCCCAAGCTCTGACCAGAAACTCATTTGGCCTTCTGCATTGCACATCTTCCCATTTCCATCTTCTCCCTCCCTCACAGATCATTAGCACCCTCTTTAGAGAGGCTATCTCAGAACTCCCTCCCCACAGCCCAGCGTAGTGCAGCATACCCTGGGGGCACACCACTGGATTCACAGTGCACTGCAGCACACCCTGGGAGCACACCACTGGATGCACAGCGCACCGCGGCACGCCCTGGGAGCACACCACTGGATGCACAGCGCACCGCGGCACGCCCTGGGAGCA
>NW_003852418.1:459102-465265 GCF_000181295.1 Otolemur garnettii | reverse complement strand
CTGGATGCACAGCGCACCGCGGCACGCCCTGGGAGCACACCACTGGATGCACAGCGCACCGCGGCACGCCCTGGGAGCACACCACTGGATGCACATCCCTCATCCAGCCCCATTCCCTCAGGCCACTTTGAGGAAAGATCCATCCCAGTCCAACCTCCAGGCTCTCAGCTACAATACTATTCACAGATGGGCTGGGCCATTTGGGGGCTGATTCTTGGTAGCTGGCTTTTGGTTTTGTTTGTTTTTACTTACTGGTCAAATATGAACCAGCTCTTATTTCTACATTCAGAGCCATTTTTATAAATGCCATATGGTTCCATTTTGTACTGACAGGAACTGGGGACCACAGGCGCATAGCACACACCACAGCTACTGCAACTCACATCTCTCACAGCTATGCCCCCAGAACAGGCTGCATCTGTGGTATGAGTAAAGTTCGTGGGGTCTCCTCATCATGGTCATGATGATAATACTGCACCTCTAGAAGTCCTGCCTCTCTGGCCCCTTAGTCTTTCCCATGTCTGTCTCCTCTTTTTAATTCAGATCCTGTCATCTCTAGCTGAGGACTGCACCAGATGCCTCTCTGTTTTCAATCCTGTCCCTTTCAACCCATCATCCAAATGGCCACTGTTGGGCTTCCTTGCCAGCTTAAGTTATGTTCTGTTGCTCTTGACTTACCTTTTGTCCTTCACCATCACCTGCAGGGTGGAGTCCTCTCTGCTAATGGGGCAATCAGCGTATTTCACAAGCTGGCTCTCTCCTACCCACTGTGCTCTCTGCTCCCACTCTGCTTCTCCACATGCCCAGCCAGATGAGTCCACCTGTCCTCCCTGAAGAAATAACCCCTTTCACATGAGTGTCCAGGAGATTGCCTAAGAAGAAGGTGATGAAGGAGGGGTTTAGGGAAAGAATATGAAGTCTCCAGTGGCAGCCACCACCAGCAAGAGAACCAAGAAGGGGTCATTGGATTAACCAGTTAGAACCAATCTATGCCAGGATCAGAAGAGTGATAGAGGCAGACATCTTATCACCGTGGGAAAAGGAGAGAATGAGAGGAAGAAGTAGAGATGAGGGGGCAGATTGCTTCTTCCAACTACGAAGGGAAAGAGAGAGATGGAGAACCCATTTGGACTGTTGTTTTCTTACTTAGCTAATATTTGGTGAGTGCTTTTCTGGATCAGGTCCTGATAGGCCTTTACCATCAATATCTCTCTGAGACCTCACAGAACATCCCAAGGTTGGCATAGTTATATCTGCTATGCCAAAGGTGAAGCCACCTACTCAAGATGGCAGGCAGAGTTGGGTTCGTGCCCCATTCCATTGCTGTGCAGAACCTCACTTTATCCACCCTCTGTGTCCTCCCTGTAGCAGTGAAGGGAAGGAGGAGGTGGAGAGCTTCCTGCAGATAGAGAGCTGAGCTAGAGGCATAAGGGAGGTTATTGGGGCTTAGACTGGACTGGTGGGCTAGAACACCTAACTTTTCACAGGGAATTGGGCCAGAAAGGAGAGAGGTTAACCATTTTTAAAAGCCAAATAGGAGAGATGAGCTCGTTAAACCCAGGTCAGAGGGAAGGAATTGACTATTTAAGAAGTGTCTGAATGGGGCACTTCCTCTAAGCTAAAGAGCCATGAGATGACATCAAGAAGACAAAGGCCGGCTCGGCGCCTATAGCTCAACCGGCTAAGGCGCCAGCCACGTACACCTAAGGTGGCGGGTTCGAATCCCCAGCCCGGACCCGCCAAGCAACAATGACGGCTGCAACCAAAAAATAGCTGGGCGTTGTGGCGGGCGCCTTTGGTCCCAGCTACTTGGGAGGCGGAGGCAGGAGACTCGCTTGAGCCCTGGAATTGGAGGTTGCTGTGAGCTGTAATGCCACGGCACTCTGCCCAGGGGGACAGCTTGAGGCTCTGTCTCAAAAAAAAAAAAAAAAGAAGACAAAGGCCAACAGTGAACAGGAGCAAATTATGTCCTGTGTCCCAAGCTTCCTGGAGTGAACTGAACTGGATGGGCAAGTGGAAGCTTAGCCTTGAACAGCAAGTGTGCAGAGACCCACCCACCCAAATGTGGGAGGCTTAGCACTCGGGGAGTGACCTCATCTATCCTCAAGCCATCACTGGGAGGTGCTAAATAAATATTTGCTGATGTGAAATAAACATCTGAAATGAGAAATTAGATCAAAGAATAAAAATACCAATGTCTGTTGATGATGGAAGGAGCCACGTATCTCATCCTTTGGCCAGTTAGATAAGGCTGGCCAAAGGCTGGAGTATTCAGAATTGATATATCACCATGGTCAAGACCAGGGTCACCAACTCCTCCTGTGGGCACAGTTCTGTGCACTTTGCAAAGGTTTGGGAGTCGGGGGCTGTCTCACATACTCATGGTATCCCCTAGTCAGGGTCTTAAAGTTCAAGGACCCCTACACATGTATGAACTCACCCCTAGTCTATTCTGAGTTTACTTCCATCACATTGAATTCTTGATGATCCCCCTTCCCTTCCCTTCTTTTCCCTTCCCTTCCCTTCCCTTCCCTTCCCTTCTTTTCCCTTCCCTTCCCTTCCCTAGTGGGATCAGGCCTATTCCTGCCAGTTCTGGCTAGGAAACCTGGAGTTGCTCTATTCTCTAAGAAATAGGGATCATAGGCAGTGCCTATAGCTCAGTGCGTAGGGCAACAGCCACATACACTGAGGCTGGTGGGTTCAAAACCGGTCTGGGACAGCTAAAACAACAATGACAACTACAACAACAAAAAAATTAGCTGGACATTGTGGTGGCCACCTGTGGTCCTGACTACTTAGAAGGTTGAGGCAAGAGAATCGCTTAAGCCCAAGAGTTTGAGGTTGCTGGGAACTATGACTCCATGGCACTTTACCCAGGGTGACACCTTGAGATTCTGTCAAGAAAGAAAGAAAGAAAGAGTCAGCAAGAATGCTTTCAATTCACTTGCTGGGTGTCTGTGAGTCACCTCCCTTCCCTGGTCCTCAGTTTTACCATCTGCGAAATGAGATAGTTGGACTAGATAATGCCTGAGTTCCTTTCCAGCTCTAGCATCACCCTCAGATACCCTGGTGCCAAGAGCAGAGAGTGAACAAGGGGCATGTTGCCCCATGCTGTGGGTCAAGTGTGCATCCTAGAGCATGGAGGAATCATGATGATGGCCACCTCTCCCTGAAAGATGACCTTGGCAGGATCTGCCTGAGATGATTTTTCTCCTGATGGTGAAATGTCCTGACTTGTCCCTGTACAAGTAGGCTGGTGCCAGTGGGGTGGGGCTCATCTTCTCTTATGACCCCTGAGTAATGTTTCCACATAGAATTGGAAGCCCCAGGACTGGTGGATGCCATCTAGATGCAGGCACCCATAGATGGCCCATCCTTCTGCGCTCTCTCCTGGCAGGGCCTCCAGAAAGGCTTTCTGCTCCCACCCCTTAAATACCTCCCTGTATTTCATTGTCACTGTGCCTGGAATCATACATTTCTACATCCTTCCAGTTCCCTGTCCACGTGGCATGGTCTCTGAGAAAACTATGCCCATAAATGCCATAATCAGCCAGGAATAGCTTAACTCAGAGGTACAGCCAAAGGGGGAGGGTTGTCCAAAATTGATTCACTATTCACTAGGAAAAAAATTCCAGTCCAACCCCACCTCAGCACACATACCCAAATGCAAAAATTATTTGAAAAGGTCAAAAAGGAGCTATGAGCCCATTGAAAACTAGGAAGAATAGGAATGGAATATTTAACAGCTATCTGAATGGGGGAGCCCATTTAAACTAAAAAGTGACAAAATGACATCAAGAAGGCAAAGGCCAATCAATTTGACTACATTCAAATGAAACATTTTCAAAGTCAGCTAATATCATAACCAAAAAACAGAGTGGATAAAACACTGGCAGAATCCATAATGCATAAATGAACATATCCAAAATTTTAATAGTAAAAGCAAAACAAATATGGTTGGAAGTCACCCAAATAGAGTTTACAGAAAAGGAAAAGGAATTGACTAAAAATAATTTTGAAACAATATTCGACTTCACTCATAACAAAGATCAACAATAAAAACAATAAGGAAAGACAAGTTTTCACCAACAAGTTAGAAAAAAAAGTTTAAGAATGGGCAGCACCTGTAGCTCAAAGGTGCAGGGCGCCGGCCCCATATACCAGAGGTGGTGGGTTCAAACCCGGCCCCAGCCAAAAACTGCAAAAAAAAAAAAAAAAAAAGTTTAAATACCGAATGTCGATGAGGATATAGTAAAACATGTGAACTAGGTACTCTTCTCAGAAGATGGTATTGTTATCAGAATAAAGGTGAAAATTTTAAGAGAGGGTAAATGGCCTAGATCTTTACACAGCATTTATTGTCTATTTTGTGTAAGGCATGGTGCTAGGTTTTAAAATATGAAGACAAGATATCATCCCTGCTCTTAGGTGTACAAAGAGATAAGAAAGACACACAAACTCTAAAATGATACACAAGAAAAAACAGGCCAGAGATATGCTTAGGACAGGGGAGCATGGGGCAGCTGGGGTTGGTAGTAGGGGTGTGAAGCTTTCTGAGAGAATTCAAGGATGTTGCTAGAAGGACTGTTGAGTGGTGGGTAGCAGGTATTCGGGTAGAAGGCAGAGACAGGAAAGAAGCTTCATGGATGAGTCCTTGTTGAGAGTTGCTGGAGCATGAAATAAAAGACTGGAAGTGGAAGAGGGGGGACCAGATCACATAATGCCAGTATGTTTAGTTGAAGAGTTGGTTCTTCAGTCACGATAGGGAGCCACTGAAGCACTTTGCACAACAAGTGTCATGGGAAGATTTCTCTTTTGGGGTGATTATTCTGGTGGCTTGGAGAAATCGGGAGGTGCAGGCACCAATGAGGAGATGATTGCCTTGGTCCAGGTAAAGAGGGCAAGACCTAAATTAGAGTGAAGGCTACGAAGATGAAGAGATGTGGTCAGATCCAGGAGGTAAAGTTAAGAGAACCTGTTGGAGTTAAAGAGAGTCGAGGATGACTTTCCTGTTTCTATCTTGAATGACTGGATGGATGGGAGAACCCTCAGGGGAAAGAGCAGCCTTAGGGGGCTAGAGGAGGATTTGTGAACTCAATTTTGGATAAGTTGAGTCAGGGGTGGGCATCTAGGTGGGAGTGGCCTGCAAAGAGGTAGGTAGAGGGTCTGGATCCTAGCAGAAGATGGAAATGAGAGATTGGGAGAGATTGGGTTGGGACCGATGGTGGTGTAGCCACGAGCTTAGGTGAGCTGGCTATTAGAGAACATGGCAGCTGAGAAGGAAGGGGAGCACCCATAAATGAGAGCCTTGTCCCTATTTAAGGGGTAGGTAAAGAGAAAGGGGAGCCCTAAAGGCACAAAACAAAAGTCAAGAGATGTAAAGAAAAAGTACCTAGAGGCTGTGTTGGCATGGAAACCCAGGGATGTGGAGCGTTTCCAGAAGAAAACAATGGGACAAAAGAGAGGCTAGTTAGATAGGGACGGAAAGCCCACCGGATGCAGTAATTAGGGGCCACCACTTCCTCAGGGAAAGCAATTTCCCACAAGAGATAGAGCAAAGGAAAACAGAAGGGGAAGGGAAAGCAGGCAGCTTGGCCACCACTCCTGGAGAAGCTGCTAGAGGAACGATTTGGACCAGGGTTCAATTTCTGAGCTGGAGCTGGACTGATATGAAATAAGGATAGATGTGATAGGAGTGGTCCAAAGGGCCATCACCTCAAGTCCTCCTGTCTTATAAATCAGAGGCAAGATCAGAGGACAAGGGTGACGAGGCAAACGTGCGTTGGTAACCTTGACTGGAGCTGTTGTCAAGTAGGGAAGTTTATATGCCCATTGGGAGTTCACCAAAGAAATAGAGGCCTCTCCCAGCAGGGACAGATGGAGAAGCAGGGGTGTGCTCTGACAGGCCAGAGACCAGTCTGTGAGTAGCATTAGGGATGGATACAGGAAAAGGATCCTGCTGAGGAGATAGAATGAGGGGCCAGAGAAGAAGACCCAAAACATAGGGGTCTTAGAAGCCCGGAAAGAAGTTTTCAGAGGACAGACTAGCTATGCACAGAGACAGGGGAGACAAGGGCGTGCCCAGGACCTGGTCTTTGGAGACCTTCACCACAGCAACTTTGGGGGAAGGGGTAGAAGCCCCGCTGGGCTGGGTGGGGGATGA
>NW_003852418.1:441620-458792 GCF_000181295.1 Otolemur garnettii | reverse complement strand
CGTTTTGTACCTTTGGCACCTAGCAACAGGCAGCCAGCTAGGTTGGGGCAGAATAATTAACTTCTGCTTGAAATTCAATGTCTGGAATGGAACTTAAGAAATTTTTCTTTTTACCGAAAAGACTTTGTGGCAACATCCAGGGAATCGACAAGGAAATAAAAGTCAAGGTTGAGGCTATCTGGGTGTCAAGAAACACATTTGCACTCCAGCGTAAGCTCACTTGCCCCTCCCTCCTTCCTTCCTTCCTTCCTTCCTTCCTTCCTTCCTTCTTTGTTTGTTTATTCGTTTGAGCCAGGGTCACTGCACTCTCACTCTGGTGGGCCAGAGTGAGAGTGCAGTGGCACAACTATAGCTTACTGCAGCCTCAAACCTCTGGGCCCAAAGCATCCTCCTACCTTCCTCCTACCTTGGCCTCCCAAAGTGCTGAGGATACAGGTGTGAGCCACCATACCCGGCACCACAGTTCTTTGTGGTTTATACCATGAAGTCACAGTTGTCGTCTTGTCATCACAATCCCACCCTCCCGCCCCCAGTAAGGCAGACAGCCACCATTATCCCCATTTCACAGGGCATGAAACTGAGCCAGAGAAAAAGGATAGAAGGAAGGGATGGTGATCACTGAAGTTGGTGGGGCCTGGGTCACAGTCTCTACTACATTCACTGTCTCAGTAGCAGTTCTACCACGTGCTACCCTAGACATCAAATCATTCTATTTCCCATATTTGGATGGAAGTCAAAGTCAAGAGAGAGCCTTGCTTTAGCTGGCTAAGCTTGGGCCTTCATGCTATTCCCAGATGGGACCTCAGTGGTGAGAGGCAGGACCTGGAGGAGAAGCCTTCGTGGCTTCCATGTGAGAGAACAGCCCAGGTCCCACCAGAGCCACATGAGACAGGGAAGAGGAAATTTCCCTAAATGTAATAAGGGGCTTCAGAGAGGAAAAAGGGGTGCTAGAAAGCCCCAAAACCAAGATATCCATTCTAAGAAGTAACCAACCCAGACCAGAAACTTGTGGTCAATAGAAACAAGAAATAATTGGTGAGTGATTAACAGAGTGGCATAGTGGGCTTCTGGGATGGGGAACAGAGTATGGGGAGCCAGTCTGAGGGGCAGACAGTAGACTCAGATGCAGCCCAGGGGTCAGGGGTAATAAGGGGCTTCAGAGAGGAATAAGGGGTGCTAGAAAGCCAAAAAGCCAAGATATCTATTCTAAGAAGTAACCAACCCAGAGGCAGGAGACATCCAGACAAGAGAGGGAGATGGAGAGAAAGAGACCAGAAACTTGTGGTCAATAGAAACCAGAAATAATTGGTGAGTGATTAACAGAGTGATGGAGCGGGCTTCTGGGATGGGGAACAAAGTACAGAAAGCCAGTTTGTGGGGCAGATAATAGACTCAGATGCAGCCCAGGGGTCAGGGACACAGACAGGTGGGGGCCCAGCAAGCACGTGGATCCTGGTATCTGAGATCCAAGTGGAAGCGTTGGCCCAAGGCCATCCGCCACTCCGAGTATTGGGGACCCTGAGAATAAGTGAGATCACCAGAAAGAGAATGAGAAAGGGCCTCGGGCAGAATTGTGATTCACAGTGACATTTGAGGAGCTGATCAAGGTGTGGGCAGGCGACAAAGGAGAAAGAGAAGGAAGGGCCTGAGAGATGTGACAAACAACTAGGAGAGGGGTTGCCATGGCAACCAAGGTAGGAAAGCGTTTCAAGGAGAAAGTAATCAACATCATCAAATGCAGTAGAGAATTTCAACAAGATACAGAATGCCTCCCTTGGATTTCATGATTAGTAAGTTTTGGTGGCCTTAATAGGAGCATTTTGGGGGACCGATGGGGACATATGCCGGGGTAACATTGAAATGTGAAGAGGACGTGAATCCGTCCTTAAAAGTCCTTTAAGGAGTTTGGAAGGAAGACTTTGAGATGTGAAGGATGGGGTACAGAGGCTGAGGCTAGGAAAGATTCAGGCCAGCATGTTCATAGGCTAAATCAACTCCCAAATATGACAAATGCCCATGGTTTAGTGACAAACCTATATAATTCCACATATTCTAATTTAGCACGTATGATGTGCCTGGCCGTGCGCCTAACACCGTGGATACTTTGGTGAATGAATTAAAATAGCCTGAATCCCTGTTCTCATGGAGCTCACACGGTCACAGAAAACATAATCAGATAATCACACAAATGAGCCCAACCTTGGTAGGCACTCTGAAGAGAAGGTACCAAGTGCTGGAGGACATACAACCAGGGGACCTATGCTTGTGTGACGGGGAGGTCTCTCTGGGAAGGGATGCTCCAACCTAAGTTGTGAAGAAGGAGACAGAGTTAACTGGAAAGCAAACTGAGGCAAAGCCTTCTGGACAGAGAGAACAGCCCGTGCAAAGAAGGAAAGGTGAGAACAGAGAGGCAGGCAGTTCTGGCTGGGCAGTGCCTTGGAGACCAGGGCTGAGCTCCTGCCTACATCCTGAGAGCAAGAAGAGAGGGGATGTGACCTGCCCTGGTACGTCACTGTGAGCTGAGACTCTAGCTGTTTTGCGACAAAATCATAGGAGGAATATGAGCAGGCTTAAGGAGACCAATTAGGAAACTTCCGTTGTCATGGCGGACAGATGTGGATACATTCCGCAAGTTCTGGTTAGTCTTGGTGCTTGATGGAATGACGATGTGCTCCGGACACCCCCTGAGCTCCTGGCTCACCTTACTGATGAGATGGCAGTGCTTTCGTCAGAGCTGGGGGGCCCTGGAAAGGAGCTAGGTCTGCAAGGCAGACCCCAAGCCTGGTGGTAGACAGCGGAGACTCCCAAATGGAGATGGGGAGGAGGAAGTGGCTGAATGCACAGCTCCAGAACACGGAGAAATTACAGAGACTGGTTCAGGGATCCTGCATGGAAATGTGGATCGGGAGGTTGACAGATTTCTGGAGCATTCTGAGGCCATGAGGATGACTGAGGAAGAAGGGGCCAGAAATTGAGCCCAGAGAGCATCAAGATTTGGGACTGGAAAAGAGGAGAAGAATGCTCTGAGGATACCACAAAGGACAGGAAGGACTGCAAGGTCTCAGGAGAAAGATGGAGTTGCTCAGCTATGGATGTGTGCAGAAAGGTCAGGAGAACAAGGGCAAACCAGTGAGCCCCAGCCCTGTGCAACTGCATAATCTCCACAGCGCCCCAGGAATTGAGCAGCATACTGGCTCTGCTGATTGGCACCCCACAGGGCCATTAGGGGACCTCCGAGGGTCTTTGCCAGAGCAGTTTGGATCAGGGTTGATTAAGAGAGAGGAGGATGGGGTGAAATTCAGAGCTTTTTAAACTTTAATCTTTAAGGAAAGAGCAATGCTGGCATGTGAGCATTCTCAGGGTAAGGGGCCAGAGCGATTAGGGATGGAGATAATTAGTAAAATGAGTTCCCTAAAGGGCTAGGATCAACTGTGGAGGTGGATAAATTAGTTTGGGGCAATAATGTGTATTTGACTGAATGGGGCAAAATTAAATTATTTACCTTTTAGACAGTAACCTGATCTCCATGTTCTTTTGGGAGGTTTTATCTGACCTGTGTACTGACTACAGCTCTAATTAGCACCAACTTTATCCTGTCTCATGGCTGGGATCATGTCTTATTATTCTCGTGTATTTCTCAGCACCTAGCAACAGGCAGTAAGTTCTTTGGGTGCAGAATCAGTATTTTCTGCCTTCGAATCAAATATCAAGTCAACATTCAAACTTCTTTTGACCACAATGAATCTATGACAATTCTCCAGAAGTTACAATGCAGGAAAGGAGAACTGGGGCATTAAGTCTTGGGTGCCAAGGGTTTTGGTGAATGGATCGAGAAAAAGTGGAGGAGTCTGCTCCCCTCATCCTTGTAAGCTCTGTGCCATTTACCCATGTTCACGTTCACCATCTCTCATGAGCTTCACATTTGCCTGTAAGAAACAGAACATTGCTTTGTTTCATAGAGGAGGAAATGGAAGCCAGAAAAGGCGATCTGTTTTTGACACAGAACGCAAATGATGGGAGCTGACTTCACACCTCGGTCCATCCAGCACAGTGGTCCTGCTTCCCAGGACCAGGTTGAAATGGAGAGAAAGGCGAAGAGGAATCTCTGAGGTCCCAGCCCTTGCAAAGGTGGGAAATGAGGTCTGCCTGGAGCCCTACCGGATATTAAAGCTTCTTATCACACCGTGCTGACGACATCTGCAGCTAATGCTGGAGCTGGCAGGGCCCGCCACAGTGTGCATGCACTCTGTGTTTAAATCTAAAACATCTATAGTTGTTGGAAATATTTACATCTTTAACCCTTCTGAAATGTGTTTTCATGTATGATGTGACAAAGATCTTTTTCCAAATGGATATCCAGTTTGCTAACACCATTTATCAACCCAGCACCATCTTTTGTCCCAATTCCCTGTGTCTAGACACTTCAGTTCTGTTGGTTTATTTGTTTCTGGGCCAACAGCACATTTTAACAAGCAGCGCTTTATAAATGTGTCTTACTGCCCGGTAAGGTAAGCACCATCCCCCAGCAGCCCTTTATTCTTTTAAAAAATTATCTTGGTCTTATTGTACATTTATTTTTTTCCACGTACATTTTATAATCAGCTTGTCAAAGTCCCATGAAAAAAAATCCTGTTGGAATTTTGAGTGAGATTGCAATGAAGGAAAAAGTAACATGTTTAAGATATGGATTCCTCCTACGTGTGAATGTGGTGACTGTCTCCTTTTCATCGGTCTTACTTGTTTTGTCTTTAATGCTTTTTAAGAAAGCTTGGTCACTTTTGTCATAAAGGTTTTTCACATTTCTTAATCGGTTTGTTCCTAAGTACCTTGTTAGTTTTGTTGCTTTTACGAGTGGACAAACTTTCCACTTTTTTCCATTTTTCTTTCCAAACTTTAATCGGTTTCCTAATCACCGTGTTTCATTCACAGACACACACAGAGTAAAATGTGCTTTGTCTTTTTGTCCCTGGGCACACAAATGGGAACACAGCGTACATGTAAATCAGGGCTAATTGGCTGGAAATGAGTTAGAATTTTTGAATTAAATTTTAATTATACAAGTAATACATGAATACATTTTCCTTTAAATAAAATTAGAGTGTTACAGATGAAGTCACTGCTGGCCTCCCCCATCCTAACTCTAAGCCCTCTCCCCCACTTCAGGGGTGGCTGCTCTTCAGCATCTGCTGTTTATTCAAAATGTTTTCCTATATCCACCCAAACAGGTCCTTTGTTCTACCGCTGTTTTTGTTTGCTTGCTTAGACGTGGTGGTGTGCACAGTGGAGGTGCTGCTCCTGCGCTCAGAGTGCCCTACAGGACTCTCCTGGCGTCACCTGCGGCAGCTTCCTCCAGTGCTCTTTGCAGCACCGGCAATTGGAACTGATCGTGCTACGTTT
This sequence comes from Otolemur garnettii, assembly GCF_000181295.1. Lineage (NCBI taxonomy): Eukaryota > Metazoa > Chordata > Mammalia > Primates > Galagidae > Otolemur > Otolemur garnettii. The sequence goes on along the minus strand of NW_003852418.1, from coordinate 453,395 downwards.
TGTTTAGTTGTTGTTTGTTGATTGACAAGTAAAACGTTCCCAGTGTTGTTCCATTAAGACAAACCTGTAAGAGCATCCTTGTATATGCCCCTTTTGTTCAATTACAAGTGCTTCTCTGGGACAGATACTTAGAGAGATGGAATTCTTGGGCCACAGGGTAGACATATCTTAAATTCTAATAGAAACTGCTAACGTGTTCTTCAAAGTGCCTTTCTTATTTAATCTCCTGCCAGCAGTGTGTGTGCCCACTTCCCCAGACCATCTCCAAGTTTCACACTTTAACCAACAGGATGAGTGAAAACCAAAATCTTGTTTCAGTTTGCATTTTTCTGGATTACCAGCAAAGCTGAAGTCTTGCTGTGTTTACTGTCTATTTATATTTCCTCCTCTGGATTGCTTATCCATATCCTCTGCCCATTTTTTTTTTTTTGAAAGGTATTTTATCTTTTCCGTATCGATTTTTAGTTCTTGGTGTGTTTTATATACTAACACTTTGTTATGTGTATTGAAAATATTTTCTATATCGTGATTCTTGTCATTTAATTGTATGGCATTTTTGTACTTAGAGAAATTTAAAATTTCGATAGCATCAGATCTACCAAATTTAATTGTATGACTATTTTGCTATCATGGCTAAGAAAGCCTCCCCTAATCAAGGTAATAAGCATTTTTCCTGTATTTTCCTTTCTAAAATATATATATATTATAACATATATTATTATATATTATATATACTTATATATATGCTTATTATCTTATATGAGTATATATATATTTAAGCCTTTATACCACAGACAAAAACTAAATTCCATATGCATGAATCTTAAGATCTAACTTTAGCCCCTACCCCCATGGATGGCCGATTATCCCAACACCACTTACAGACTACTGTATCATTTCCCCACTAATAAAATTGCTACCTTTGTCTGACACTAAATCCCAACATAAGTCTATGTCAGGGCTCTTTCTGGTCCACTGATCTATTTGTCTGCTTCTGAGCTTGGTAATATGCTTTGCTAACTGGCAGGACAAATCTCACCCTCTTTTGTTGTTTCTGTAAAATTGTCTTGATCGTTCTTGCATATTAGTCTACCACATGAATTTTAAAATTAGCCTGTCAAGGTTCAGGAAAATCTCTACTGAAATTTTGTTGGGGTTCCAATGAGTTTACAGATAAATTTAAGGAAAATGAGCCTCTTTCTGGAGTCTTCCTACCAAGACGCATTGCTCTGCCCTCGGTTCAGATCAGCTTTCATGCCCTTCGAGAACGTTTTACCATTTTCTCTGGTTAAAGTCTTGTCTATTTCTTGATAAATTTATTCCTAGGCCTATTACAAGTTTTGCTATCAAACTGTGAATAGATTCCTCTCTGCTGTTATTTGTTTGGCCCTTGTTTTTCCATGTTCGATTTCAGCCTGTTTGCTAATCACTGTGCTTGATTCACAGACACACACAAAACAAACGTTCTTCCTCCCCGGGCACAACTGTGTGAGCCTCACAAAACACACAGAGTTGGCATAACTGGCTAAAAACAAATTAGAATCTTTTCAAATTATTCTTTAATTAGACAAGGAAAGCGTGAATACATTTTCCTCTTTAAAAGTAGAACAACATGAATATGGCAGGTTCTCTTCAGCCACCTGAGATCCTGGTCCCTTCCCCCTCCACGGAGACAGCCACCGTTAGGAGTTTTATATATGTCCTTCCAAAGTAATGTAGAATTGATGTAGGTGTTTTGAGTAAATTATCCCTTCTTATAGGCATTGTCTGTATCCTGTGTTTTCCACTTAATATTATTAAGCGCACCTGTGTTGGTTCATACAGAAGCTGTATTCACCCCTGTTAACAGGTGTGTCATACTTCTTGACCTGAATGTTTCCCCTTCTCGAATACCCATAGACCTTAGTTCGATTTTTCCTCTAGGTTACGAAAAATCCTGCCGAGGACATTTGGGTACATACCCCTCCCTGAAATGTTTCTCCGGAGTAGGTACTAAAAGTGGAGCTCTGGGCTTTAGTTTCCAGTTTTAGTTGTAGATAATGCCCAGTTGGCTTCTGAAGCGACTGTGCCAGTTTAAACCTCCCTCTACAAGTAAATGTGAATCCTCATTTTTCCCAGACCATTGCCAGTTTTTAAACTTTACAAACTTGATAGGTGAAATCAGTCTTCTGAGTTTGATTTTTTTTTTTTTTTGAGTGACTGATCACACAGGGTTTACTGATTCTTCTCACGGGTTTACTGATCATTTTTATTTCCTCTTGCTGGGATCATCTCTGCCAGTATTTTGTCTGTCTTTCTGTGGCTCTATATATTCTTTTGTGCGGGGGGGATTATGTGTTCTTAAATATTAATTCCCTATCTGAATGTGCCTTGCACATAATTCTCTACCACTCTGGCTCTTGTCTTTTAACTGTGTTTTATCTTCTACTACAGAAATTTTTATTTTTATGCCCAATTTAAAATCTTCTCTTCTCTTTAGAAGGTATACCCAGATCACAACCATTTTTCCTGTATTTTTTCCTAAAACTTTTAGTTTTCTTCCTTGCATTTATATTTTACATTATTCTGCAATGTTCACGCTTTTTACGGCACATGAAGCTGAGTTTTAGCATGATATTGGTTTTCATTTTAAGAAATTTCAAAATGCATAAATAATTTGTAATACCATTTATTGCATAATCTGTCATTTTCCTCATGATTTAAAAGTGCCGCCTTTGTCAGACACTAAATCCCAAGGCGAGTCTATGTCAGGGCTCTTTCTGGTCCACTGATCTATTTGTCTGCTCCTGGGCTTGATAATAGACTTTGCTAACTGGAAAGACAAATCCCGCCCTCTTTGTTGTTTTTACAAAATTGCCTTGATAATTTTTGCATATTTGTCCTGCTGTGTAAATTTTAGAATCCGTCTATCAAATTTGGGAAGCATTTTTGCTGGGATTGTTATTGGGATTACATTGAGTTCATGGATAAATACAACTCAATAGGAAATTGATGTCTTTTATCATGGAGAGTCTTTCTATCAATGCCCAACTCTCAATTCAGGTTCTATTTTATGTCCTTCAAGAAAGTTTTACCGTTTTCTCTCTTGATAAATTTCTCCTAGGTCTATTACAGGTTTCGCTGTCAAACTGTGAATAGGTTCCCCTCTGCTGTGATTTGTTTGGCCCTTGTTTTTCCATGTTCGATTCAGCCTGTTTGCTAATCACTGTGCTTGATCCGCAGACACACACAAGATAAACGTTCTTCCTTCCCGGGCACAACTATGTGAGCCTCACAAAACACACAGAGCTGGCATAATTGGCTGAAAACAAATTAGAATCTTTTCAAATTATTCTTTAATTAGACAAGGAAAGCGTGAATACATTTTGCTTTTTAAAAGTAGAGCAATATGAATATAGATCCAATCCCTCTTGGCTGCCCTCCGCCGTCCTCATTCTCCACCTTCTCTGTCATTTTATGTGTCTCTGTCCACAGTAACACCGAGTATTGATTGAGGTATTTTAAAGGAATCACTCCGTGTTATGGGGACTTTCATGTAAGCAGTTTTTTCCCACTTAATCTTGTATTTTTACAATCTACTCGTACTGATACATACAGCTCTTTTCCTTAATAGCCACACTGTATTCATTTCCATGGATGTACCATATTTTTATCTTCTCTGAGCTCCACGGACATTTAACTGCTTCCTTTTCTTCCTCCCATCATGGGCAGCACTACAGCCACGGCCTTGCCTTGTCTGTCGTGTTTCTCTCTGCTAGTAACTCAGAAGAGGAAGGTTGGGTCTCAAGGTTTCCACATCTTTAGTTTTAACAAATGTCACCAAAGTGTCCTCCATGACTTCTGTGCCATTTAAACTTGCAGCTGGAGGGTAGGAGAGGACTCTAATCCCCACACTGTAAGCAGCAGTTGTTTTAAATATTTGCCCATCTCATGGGTGAAAAATTAAATCCTTTTTTAAATTCGTATTTTTCTGTTTGCCAGTGAGATTTTCATATGTGTGTTGGGCCTTTGCAGTTTCTCTTTTCAGAACTGCCTATTTATTTTTGCTCATTTCAAATAAGAGGTTGTCTTTACCTCGTTGATTTTTGGAATTTTCTAATATCATCTGGATATTAAACTCTTGCGACTATGTGAAAATATTTTCTTGGAGCTGCCTGTGGCCTTCCACTCCTTGTAGAATCTTTTGTTAGACAGAAGTTATTAATATTGACATAATCAATTGTATCAGTCTTCTCTTTTATTCCTTGCTGGTATGAAGATTATATTTAGTCCTTCTCTATTCCTAAGATCGAAATACATCCTTTCTTCTTTTCTAATAACTGTGCAATTTTATTTTTATTTGGTGAACTCACCCGGAATATATTTTGATGATTCATTTGAGATGTGCGTTAACCTTTCTCCAAAAGAATAGCCAATTATCATAATATGATGGATGGACGAGTTCTCCCCTTGTCCACTAATCTGAAGCTAAACTCCCCCGTGCACTGAGTCACTGTGTCTAGGTGGGTTGGAGACTTTGTTATTTTTTTCTTTCTATCACTCTGTTTATTCCTGTCAGTACTAGACTATTTGCTACACCGTCTTTTGATATCTGTTAATTACAATGCCCCCGTCCATTGTGCTTGTCGCTCGCTGGGCTATCTTACCTAACTAGTAGCACACGTTTACTCCCCTGCATGAATTTTAAAACCTGTTTGTCCAGTTCTGTGAATTTGGAGATTAATTTGGGGGGAAACTGACATCAATACAATACTAAGCTTTTCAATCCATGAATTACAAGAGATTTATTCCGATCGTCGTTTCCTTCATAAAGAACTCGCCCGTTCCCTAATGGATTTATTCCTATAGTTTTTAGTATTGTTGTGAATGAGCTCTCTCCATACTCCCTTTTTTATTTGCTTTTGCTTGCTACATTTCTTTTTCATCTCCTTGCTAATCACTGTACTTCATTCGCAGACACACACAAAGTAAATGTTCTTCCTCCCTGGGCACAAACACGCGAGCATAGCCAAACACACAGAGCTGGCATAATTGGCTGGAAATGAATAGGAATATTTTTTAAATTAAAGTTTAATGACACAAGCGAAACATGAATACATTCTCCTTTTTAAAAACTGGAACATTGCAGATGGAGTTGAAGTCCCTTCTGGCCACCTGCTGCCACCCCGTTCCCTTCCTTTTCCCCAGAGGTGACCACTGTAATAGGTTCGATGTGTACTTTCTGAGACTGTTTTTAAAACTTTTAAGTACATAGATGAGTACCCACAGGAAATAAATGGCCTAGTTGTCTCAAATAATGAGAAGTTTGTCGTTTCCTTTCTAGCTTTCATTGTCATTCAATGTTTGTATTGACCTGAGTTTTATTATAGTTAGAGAATAGACTGTAAACATTATTATCCATCAAAATGTGAAAGCCAAGATACAGAAGTTGGGAGGCAGCAGTGGAGGGGAAAAGGTAGGAAGGCTAACAGGGACAGGAGCAGGAGACAGAGTTTCTTGGACACCGGTGGGACAAGGAAGAAAGGGACCAAGTAGACGTCTTAAAATTACAAAGATCCAATCGAGGCACTTGGAAAGTGTGGTGGGAGAAGCAGGATGAAGGAGAGTCATTTCCAAGTGACTGAAAGCCTAATCTATCACAGGGGACATCAATGGATCTTACAAAGTAGAAACAGGGCCCAGCAGATGCTCTTTAAAGAACCCCAGGACCCAGGTTTGACTTGGGACTTGTAAGGGGATATCTTCAGCAAGCTTCAGGGAAACACTTCCCTTCCTGATCAAGGGAAACCTGGAGAGGTTTCTTAGCTGCTGCCTTTCCGCCTCCCTTGGTGCTGTTGAGTGAAGACATGATGCTTGGAGCCCTGACAGCCATCTCGTGACTAGGAGGGAAAGGCCACGAGACCTAGGGCTTTCTGCCTACTCAGAGTCCAGATACCTAGAACCACTGGCCTTTGAACTTTACGTTATTTGAAATAAATGTCCTGGCCCTTTAGCCACTCTTAGGTGTTTTATTACATTCTAGTGAAAGCAGCCTGCCTACAAAACGACCTAAGAGCATCTTAGAGCTGAGCAGGTAACCTTGAGGAAGAGAGATCACACACGCTGGGGTGAGAGTTGGGGAAAACAGGTGTGATGGCATTTTCATTTAATCAAGTTTGTTTTCTTTGCCAGTGAAAGAAGAGCAACTTAAAACCAGCTCAGGCAGAAAGGAGCTTAATTAGCTTCCATAATCAAACCACAGGCCAGGCTATGATCAGTTGACCCTCCAGGTCCCTGGCAGCCAAGGACTCAACCATGAAATCATCCCTCTCCCCTCTCCACATCCACACATTTCTCTGCCTGCCAGCCTTCCTCTCAGGCCAGCTTCCTCCACATACTGGCCTTCATGGCCACCCACATTTCACATCTCTCGTGTTCATGACCACAAAGAGACCCAGATGGGAGTCCAGGAACTTGGTTAAGAGGCCACACTCAAGTCAGTCCTGCGTGTTACTCACTGTTTTGTCTAATTCTGTCTTCAAGTCCTCATCTGCGAAATGAGGATAATAATATCATCAGCCTCAGAGTGTTGTGAGGGTCAAAAGAGACATACCTGCAAAATGCTTAGTCCCGGGCCCAACACAGTAAGTGCTCCATTAATGTTAGCTGCGAGTTCTCTCTGTTCCCAAGTCCAGAAATTGAGAGAAGGGCCCCCACTGGCCCAGCCTCAGTCCAAGATCACACCTGGGCGGTGATGTCTAATAAGGTGGGTTCTGTAATAGGAAAGTAAATTCTACTCGAAACAAGTAAGATGGAGTGCAGAATGATTGCCAGAAGGGTTGACATTGTTCTAGCTAAAGGAAACAATGGATGGGTCCTGCTATCCCTCTGGCTGGCAGCAGAAAAGGATTTGAAAGGGGGCCCAAACAGCCTGGAAGTAGGGAAAATCCCTAGAAGGCACCGCAGTTGTCTAGGTGAGATGTGATGCAGGCCTGAGCTAAAACACAGGGTGGACGGAGGGGAGGTGGATCCAGGAGAAGTTTTAGAAGTAGAAATAGGGCACCTGGTGCCAAACTTGCAGGAGAGATGAGAGAGAATAAAAGGTCAAAGATGTCCCTAGATGCTGGTCCAGGAACAGCTACAAACAGAGCCTTGCCGAAAGGTCACTTTTTTATTACTCAAATTTACTCTTCCCACCACCACCTCCTGTTCTGTGCAGTAGCACAAACTTAATCTTAGTCAGCTCAAGGTAAACACAGTCACAGCTGGACTTTTCCTAAGTCTCTCCTAAGTAAATTCTTGGTCCACTTCCAGCTTCTCTGCATCCACGACTTCTCCCCTTCTCCCTGAAAGTCGCTCATGTCCTGGGAGCTCCTGTTTTGCCCTGGCACCACGGCCAGGGGTGTGCATCTGAGCCAGGGTTGCCCCCATATCTGTCCACTATCGTCGACTGAGCTGAGACATTCCTGTTGAGGGCCTGACAACAAGGCGTTTCCAAGTCCACCAGCTAAACTCATCCACTTCTCTAAACACTCACCATCCCTTCCATGTTATGAGGACATAGGACCCTAGGGGACACCCTCAGACACCTTCTCCTAGCAGGGATCCTCACCCTCTCCAGCCCATGCCAGGAGTTTTTGGTCTCCCAGGAAACACCTAAGGAGCCAGGCAACAGTCTCCTCCATTCTGGGACACCCCAAATTTCTTTTGGGAGATCTAATATCTACTATTAGTTACATTTTCATATGATTCTCCTCCTCCCACTAGCTGGTCAAACTTTTCTTGTAGGCAGAAAGATAGCTTCAGCATTCTTTCCTGTTTACTATTCGTTGCATCAATTTCAAGTTGAGTCCCTCAGGTTCTTCTCTTTTTACAAAATCCCAGCTCCTGCAACCAAACACCCTGCCTCTGCTATGGGTTTCAAGAGATTATTTGAAACTCCTGGCTGTCTTTCTCCCTGCATTCATGCAGTGACACCCAACTGCCCTACAACTCTGAGTCAGGAGACAGTGACCATGATAGCTAATCTCCAAAGGTGGCCGCCACCAACTCCTGCATTTCCTGGATAGACATTCTGCTCCTCACATCAGGAGCCGGAGTGTAATTCTCTTCCCTGTGAACCAAGTCTGGCCTTAGTGACTTTTGTAGCCAATAGATGTAGCAGAAAGGACATCCTGGGATGTTGTGAGGCTCCATCATAAGATGCCTTGCAGCGTCTGGTCTGACCTCCTGAAATGCTTGGCCTCGGAATAGTTCCTCTTGCAACCCAGCTACCATGCTGTGAGTCCAACTTGTGCGGTGACCCCCGTGTGGGCATTCCAGTCAACAGCCTCAGCCGGCCTGAAACAGACTGTCAGCTGTGAAGGAGCCTTCTTGGACATCAAGCCCAGCTGAGCCTTCAGGTGGCTCCAGCCCCAGATGCCATCGGACTGCAACTGCATGAGAAACTGTAAACAAGAACCACCCAGCTGAGCTCGGCCAACTCATCAGAACCATGAGAAATAATTATGTTTTTAAACCACTAACATTTGAGTAGTTTATTAGGCACCGAAACAGTGACAGGCAAGGAAGGGGAGGAGAAGTACAAAACAACTATCTAAAATATTATCCTGCATCACAGCTTTTAAGCAGACCATCCAATTCAGTAGAGCAAGTACGGCAGTGGAACATAGATATGCACAGAACTTTCCAGAAGAGGTGACCATTGGTCTGATTTCTTTAAGATGAGCAGGAATGAGCAAAGAAGAAGGGACTGGAAGAACATTTCAAGCAAAGGGGGAACAGCATGAGCACAGCCCTGGCGATGAAGCAGCAGTAGTGAGCTTGAGGGCATTTGCTATTCCTGGAATATGAGAGAAGGACAGGGGAATGGGATGAGGGAGCCTGATGAAGTTGATAGACACCAGGCCTGGCAGGGACTTGGATGTCACCCATGTCAAGGAGTCTGGATGTTACCCTGCAGTCAGGGGGCACCGTGGAGAGGTTTTACACCAGAGTGACACATTCAGATTTGTGGTCCGGGAAGGTCACTGTGGTGGTGAGTGCGGAGACTGCATTTGGAGGATGAAGCCTGTAGGCAGGGAGACTGATTTAGAAATTAAGGTCAGAAATGCATTGCTGTTGGCTGATGGGGTGAGAGAGAGGGTAGAACCAAAGGTAGTTCCCAGGTGTCTTGGGTGGGACCTCAGCAGATGGTGGAGAGGTGCTTGGGATAGAGATTGGCATGGTAGGCAGTTTTTTTTGGGGGGGGCAACAATGGCTCAGTCTCTGAGAAGTAGTGCAGAGGGGCCAGGGCATAGCCAGGTGGAGCCCAGGTGGAGCCCAGCAGGCAGCTGGATCCCAGAGTCTGGGACTCAGAAAGAGATTGAACTGGAGGGACTAACCTGGGGACAGAGGTTAACAGCCCCCCACCCCCACCAAGAATGAGCAAGATCATGAGGGAGAGAGCAGAGAGAAAGAATGGCAGAGGGCCCAGAGCAGGACTGTGAGCCACAGAGACATTTGAGGGGCCAACTGAGGTGTGGGAGGGCGACAGAGAAGAGAGAAAACGAAGGACCTGAGAGATGCGATGAACTGGGAGAGGGGTTGCCGTGGCAACCAAGGTAGGGAAGAGTTTCAAGGAGAAAGTAATCAACACAGCTCATTGCCCCGAATCTCTGAAAAATAAGAAGCAAACAAAGTCCTTTGAATCTAGCAATCAGGGGGCTATTATGAACCTTGGCAGAAACTGTTTTGTGGGGTAAAAGCAAGCTCACCAGGGGCAGCAGAAAAAAATGGATGGCAGAGCTGCAGACCCCCTCCTCACGGAGGGCTGGGTGACTAGGGGAGGAGCCGGTGATGGCAAGAAAAATGTGGGTGATCAAGGGAGGGCTTCTGAAAACAGGAGAGACCCTAGAATTTTCTGGTCTTAAAAGAGGGCTCAAGCAGAGGGAGAGGATGAAAAGAAGGAAGATTTGTAAGTGAGCTGGGATCCATCCTCTGAGCCCAGCTGGAGGGAAACAAGGGGATATGATTGAAAATGCCTCGAGGGAGGAGTGTGAGGGCTGCGAGGTTACAGCGAGTTATAATTGCACCACTGCACTGCATCCCGGGTGACAGAGCAAGACCCTGTCTCTAAAAAAAATAAATTAATAAATCCATGATTTTAAACTCTGATAGGTGGAGACAACTTCCTAGACTAGAGAAGTAACATTCCATCAGGGAGTGGAAGTTAAGTAGGAATGAGAACACAGGGGGAAACAGCAAGTGTGGCACTCGGTGGTAGTAGGATGGTGCGTTCCTGAAGCCAGAGGCCATGATACCTGAAGAACTTGTCGGTAAGGATGACTTTGACACAAGTGACAGAAAACTCAACTCAAGAATGTTTGGATAATGAGATTATCATCACACATAGTAAGAAGTCCCAAGGGAGACGTCACTGAGGTCACCAAGGGCTCAGGTTTTCCCCTCTCTTGGGGCTCTCATGCTCTGTGCCATGGGCTCCTATCTTCATGGTCACAAGAAGACTATGATCTCTTCAGGTCTTATATCTGCCACACCAGTGTTTAGTGATGAATGTTTAGTGAGGAAATGGTTCTTCCTTATACTTCTTTGTAAGGGCCAAGAAACCTTTCTCAGAAGACCCCTTACCCTACCTTTTATTGGTCCAATTTGCATCAAATACCCACTCATGAATCGGTAACTGGCAAGGGAATGGCTGGCCCATCTGACACAGATCAATCTTGATCCATCACCTGGAAGGGACCAGACCCAACTCCCTGGACATATAGGGAAAGTGGCTTTTGTTAGTAAGAACCAAGCAGAAGACCATTGTGTGGAAACCATGCTGGGGGTGGGACAGCATCGAGGCTGGAGAAATCAAAGTTCAGTCTTTCTCCAAGAGCCATTGAAAAGTTTCAAGTAAGAGTTGGACATTAAAAGATTTGTATTTCAAGAAGCCTATGCTGGCTTCTCTGCAGGGGTTGGATTGTTGGGGAGAAATTCAGGAGGTAATGCAGTGGACCAATAGACAAATAAAGGCTTGGACTGAGCCGCTGGCGATGATGATGGAGATGGTTAGGGCGTAAGGTCAACTGGCCTCACAATGAGATGTGACAGGTAAAGAAGGAGGAGATTCCCAGGGGACTGCCCAGTGTCTCCCACCACAGTGGTGATGTCATTCCCAAAAGTAGGAAATACTCGTCAAGGACAAATTCAGGGAAGAAAGATTCAGAATTTGAATTCAAGGGGTTAATCAAATGTAAAAAGAAAAGCAGACCAGGGTTGTCATTGGATTATGCTGTCTGAGAAGGTTGGCCATCAGGTTCTAGAGCTCAGAGGAGAGCTCTGGGCTGGAACTGGAAGAGTGGACACTAGAGAGGTAGTTGGAGGTGTCTGGCTGCAGCTCAAAGGAGGCCCTGGCTGGTCCATCAGTTTGGGCCTCCAGGACGGAGGCACTGTTCAGGGATGCAGGAGATGGGGGAGAAGTGCACAGTGAGATAGAAGGCTAGAGCCCGAGGTCTGGGCACTGTCCCACACTGGACAGGGGAAGGGGGAAGGCAGGGAACGAAAGGGCCTAGAAACCCGTGAAGGAAAGTTTCCAGAAGAACAGAGTAGCCACTGGTGATCACATGCACAGAGACAGGGGAGGCAAGGGCGTGCCCAGGACCTGGTCTTTGGAGACCTTCACCACAGCAACTTTGAAAAGGGGGCAGACACCCCACTGGGCTGGGTGGGGGATGACCTCTGAACACGCAGGAGGGAGGGGCAGCTGGAGGAGGCTCTGGGCCTGACCTGCCCACAGGGCTGCTGGGAGGA
>NW_003852418.1:412359-441368 GCF_000181295.1 Otolemur garnettii | reverse complement strand
CGTTTTGTACCTTTGGCACCTAGCAACAGGCAGCCAGCTAGGTTGGGGCAGAATAATTAACTTCTGCTTGAAATTCAATGTCTGGAATGGAACTTCAGAAATTTTTTACTAAAAAGACATTGTGGCAGCTGTGAGGGAGTGAGGATATAGGGAAGGAGGTGTGGGGTAGGTGGGGGTGGCAGGCGGGGGGATGGAAATGGCATCGGTTTACTTTCATAGCTGGGCACCAGGAGATGTGGTTGGCACTGAGTGGAGGGGAAGGCCAGGATGACTTGTGGCCCATGTGCCCTCTCATCATAAGTGACACCCACCATGCTACCCACTGCCTGGCCTCCCTCAACCTGTTTTCTACCGCCATTCTTCCTAAAACCCCCACTGCCCAATTCAGCAATCATTTTTTTGCCCCTAATTTACTGGCTTGGCCTTACAGTAGCCTCTGACACAATTGACCACTCCCTCCCAGGCTAGCTGTCCTTGGTGTCTACAACACCATTGTCATAATGCCGTCATTGCTCAGGTAACCTGCTCCCATGATGACTCCTTCTCTGTCTAAAGGCTCACCTCTGGGCCCTTGCCATCACTCTCACGCTGAGTGATCACTAAGAACTCCAAATTCAGCCCCTGCCCCCCGCCCTGCCCTCTCAAGCCTCACCGTAGCCATCTACACCATGACAACTCTACTTGCCACAGTCAATAAGAATGCTAACTTCTTCTTCCCCAGAATATCCCCCTTCCCCAGCCTGTACTCCCCCCCCTGCAAATGGCCCAACCTTCCACCTAGTTTCCCAACCAGACCCTTCAGAGTCACCTTGGGCTTTTCCCTAGCACTCACCACCACCCCTCCAATCTAATCTCAGCAAATCCTGGCAATTCTGTCTCCAGAATCATCTGTAGGCTGGCCTCTCCTCCACCCCGTGCCACCTCCTCATTCTAGCCACTTCCCATCTCCCGCCTCCTCACTGTAACAGTCTCACCATCTTCTTTCCTCCTCACACAACCACATACCATAGTGAATAAAAGCAGGCGTAAGATGCCGTTAGGTCATGTCATTTCCCTTCACATTGGCCAGCCTTCATTGACTTCCTAGAACAAGATCTGGTCTCTTTCTCAAGGCCTGAAAGGCTTCCCTACCCTTCCCTGTCTATCTCTTCACCCCCGCTTTGGGTGCTTCACTCACTGTCCTCTAGCCACAGTGAATTCTTAGTTCCTCAAGTGCCCCAAGCTCCTTCCTCTCCTAGAGCTTTGCCCCATGTTGTGCCTCCCACCTAGAAAGGGCTTTTCTCCCACCCTCTTCTCAGCCTCCTGCACTCAGCTTACATGTCCCCTCAGAAAGGCCCCCTCCAGCCACCTGTCTAAAGCAGGGTTCCTGCTGCACATTCTCCCAAGCTTCCTGGTCCCTCCCTCCATGGCCCTTGAAATTGCTTCTTTGGCAATGGCCCTTTCCCCTGTATTGGACGGTGCTCCCTAACAGAACGCAAGCTGAAGGCCTGACCCTGCCTCCGAATTTCAGGGCTGTGCCCACCACCATCCTGCCCCTATGGAACACAATGAAACCATGTGTTCCAGGGAAAAGAAATAGCTAGAAAAACACGTATCTGTGGAAAAAGTGATGCTGTGGGAAACCCAGGGTAAGATAGAAAAATGGAAGTTGGATATGAGAGTTGGGCACTTGGACAACTGATCTGAGATGAGGTAGAGATTTTAAGAGTTCTAGCCCTAACCGACATTGCAGCAGAATGTAAAGCACAATAGCAATTGTTTGCAAAAAAAAAAAAAAAAAAAAAGGTAAAGACATTTCAGTGAAACAGAATAGAAAGCCTGGATGCAGCTCCTTAGAATCTCTAACTCTGTGACTCATGAGAGCAGAGGCACCACACGTTAATGGGGGCGAGGACGGGCTGGAAAATTATTTTATTCATTTAAGAAACAAAAAACAATTTTTACCTGCCTGTATACCCAACCCCCAAAATCAAGGTCAAGTGATTTAAATGCCAAAAAAAAAAAAAAGCATAGTAATAACTAGAAAATTTTGGAAATGATTCATTATCCAGACTGTGGTTGAGGGAGGCCATTGTAGCATTCACAGCAATAGAGAGAACCGTAGTGGAAAATACAAACGTAATTGACTATAGGAAAGGTAGAGCTTCTGTGTATTGAAAATTCTCATAAATAAAACATTCAGAGAGGCAATAAGAATTTTCATAATGAAATGTTGGGGCAATAAAAGGCTAGAAGAGTCCATTTATGAAAGATGAAGTTCAAAAGGCAAATTCTGTAGAAAATGTTGAACTTACTCATAATAAAATGAATGCAAATTAGAATGCAGGGATCCCACTTTGGGCCCATCGAATGAGTACTTTACAGAACAAGAGTTCACAGTGCTGGTTCGGCCCTGGTGGGATGGGGCCTCTCCTGCACAGCTGGCAGGACTGGGAAGTGGCAAAACCTTTCCACAAGGCAATTTGCTTAAGATGTGTGAAGAGTCTTGAAAGGTTCGTGCTGTTTGATTCAGTAATTCTATTTGCAGGAAATTCCCAAGAAAATGATCTAAAGCACTGCCCAAAAATGTATGCAGAAAGATGTGCATTGTGGCTTTAGTTATAAAGAGCAAAAAAAGAAAAAGGAAGCGATCCAAATCTCAAACTCCAAGGGAATGGTTAACCAAATTATGTTCCATTCATTAGGTGGATTATTAGGCAGCCATTAAACGTAATAATTACAAAGAATGTTGACTAACACAGGAAAATGTTTAGCATGTAATCAGTGCAAAAGGATGGTGCAAAATTATATGTAATAAAAGCACTTATTGTAAACAAATGCCTAAAAAAGCCCAGGGAGCATGTGCTTCTCAGATGCATTGTCACAGAACTCAACAGCGGCTTCTGAGGTGCTTGTCAAGATTTTTTAGGTCTTTGTAATTATTACTCTCGGAATTTTCTGCCTAGTTTGGTGTCACTCCTCTTCTGATGATAGACTTCAAAAATGCCAAGGAGAACAAGTAGAGCCCACTGAATATGATATGCTCACCATCCCAGATGACGTAGTACTTTAAATTAGAAAAACCAAACAGAAAACAAACACACGCAGAGCCTGGTCTTAAGGGAATGGTACCTGCATCAGACAAGTTTTGAGGTGGGAGAAAAGGAACGCACAGAGAAGTAAACAAAATATTCCAGATGAGGAAGAGCCTGGGTGGACCTTCTTCAAAGAACCTCAAAACTCAGGAATGGGAGCTTCAAGCTCCCAGTGACCCAAGTCCATTATTTGAAATGCCCTTTCTAATATATGGCATGTTCCCTCCAGACACAGATAAGACCCTGAGCTCCTCCATTCGATAGGTCAGTGTGTCTATCCCTGTGCCATTGCCACGCTGTTTAATTACTCTATTGCTTTGCCATTTATTACCTAATAGGACAAACCAGTCCTTTTCCTTCTACTGTGTTCCTACAACTTGTTTTTCTTTCTCAAAACTATCTTGGCTATTCTTGCCCATCTCCTCCACCCTGTGACTTTGAGAATCAGCTAATTAAGTTCCATTAAAAAATCCTGGTGGGATTTTGATTAGGAAGGCACTGAATTTGTACATTAATTTGGAGAGAATTGACATCTCTACAATATCGAATCTTCAGGACCCTAACATTTCAAGGGTGGTTGAGTCAGAGGCTCTGATTAATGAGACCAGGAAAGAAAAGTCGTCATAGAGACAAGTTAAAAACAAGGAGAGGGTGTTGTCATGGAAACCAAGAGAGCCCGGCGTTTCAAGAAGGCGAGGGTGATCAACAATATCAAGCCCTGCAGAGAATTCCAATAAGACAGGGATGGAAAAACACCCACTGAAGTTGGTAATTAGGAGGTTATCGGAGCCCTCAGCAAGAGCAGTTTCAGGGGTGTGATGGAGCAGAACCCCGACTGCAGTGCCTGAGGATGATAGATAGTCGGTTGGTGAAGACGACCCTTTTGCAGAAGTTTAGATAATTAAGTTTAGATAATTAGAAAAGTTTAGAGAAGGATTGTCTGGGAGCTAGAAAGTGAGGTGTAGAGTCAAGAGGAAGTTTTCAATTCAATTCAACACATATTTTTTGGACGCCTCCTATGTGCTCACTAGCTGTTGGGAGGCCATGTAGACAAGACAGACATGGCCCTGTCCATATGGAGCGTATAGTCCAACTGGGGGAGCAGACATGAATCAATTACATGAATAATGGATAACTATGAACACTAATGATAATTGTGAAAGATGAGGGTGTAGTGCAGAGAGCAGTGAGGGGGACACCCCCCCCCCGAAGGGATCTGAAAGATGAGTGGGTATTGACCAGGTTAGGAGGAATCTGAATGAGCCTTCAAGGTAGAGGGAACAGCATGGGGGAAAGCCTGGCAGTGAGAGTGTAAGGGCACACTCCGGGGAGCGGGAGAGGCCAGCGAGGCTGGAGCCCCATGGATGAAGGGAAGCAGGGTGAACTATCCAGCCAGAGAGGTCGGCCAACTGGCCGGGATTGGGGTTTTAATCCCAAGAACAATGGGGAATCTTTGGAGACATTTAAACAAGGTGGTGACTTGTCCCAATTTGCATGTAGAAAGTATGGCTCTGGTTTCTAGTGAGGAAAGGAAGACAGGGTTGCAGGGCAACTTCCCTTCTGTCTTCTAGCCTGGGTCAGTGGAAGCTTGGACTAGGATTGGCAATGGAGCTGGGAGGACACAGGAGCTGCTGGGAAGTCAAGTCTCCAAAGCTTGAGGCTAACTGTGGATGGGGATGGTGTGAGCAAGTGGGCTGTGGAGGGAGCCCCCTGGTATCTCCTACATCTGCTGGCAGGTGGTATCTCTCCATGAGATGTGGGACTGTGGCCAAGGGCCAGATTTTGAACAAGAAGAGTTACCTGGGTATGCAGCTACCTTTTGGATTTCTGAGTTCTTTTGGATTCCCGAGGACAGCTCAGGCTGGAAATGGAATCCAGGGGGTGCTGCAGGCCCGGGTGGGGGTGTTGCAGCTCAGGGATGCGTGATATTAAGGAGCAGAGGGCAGAGGCTGAGTCCAGGCGAAGGGGGCTGGATGTGGGAAGAAGGACACAGAGAAGGAAGAATCCAAGGGGGACAGCAAGAGGGGCGATTCCCAGGGGCTCGAGGAAGAAGCGTTTCCAAAAGGACGGAGTGGCTATGGCAGGGAGGTCAGAGGAGGTGACGGCTGATTGATGATCCTGCACTTGGCTGCTGGGGCTCTTTGACAGTTTTAGAGGGATGAAGTGGGATTAGGAGCAAGAATGATCCAGGGACTGCCTAGGAAGGGAAGAGGGTAGATAAAGGGGCAGAACATTTAGTTTGGTTTTGTTTTTAATAAAAGAACAACATTTGCATACTAATATTCCCCGAGGAAGGTACCTGTGGGATATAAGTTATTGCAGAGCAGAGGCAATTAGCTAAATGAGGCCTCCAAGGAGATGAGGCTCCCAGACAAGAGGGATCTGTGCTGGGCAGTAATGTACATCCCTCCTCCCAGAACAGAATTCTGTCAGCCTTTTACCGAGTAATCTGCGTCCTGCTTTCTCTCAGGGAACTTGCACATGACCTTTGTGACTTAACCGTGTCTTACTTTGGCAGGACTTTCACCCCACCCCACAGCCAGGACCCCATCTGGTTCATTCTGGAATCATCCCCAGCCTGGAGCAGTCAAACGAGGACTGTTGAATAAATATTTTCTGAGTTGAAATGAAATGTCTGAAGTGGAAGGCCAAAAATTGTTAGCCATAAAGAGTGTGTGATCAGTGGAACGAACAAACAAATGCTATGTGTGCGCTGAATTTTGCACAGCAGAGCGAAGGCAGGGTTAGGAGGGTTGGAGGGGCCGTGCGGTTGGTTGGCACCCTCTTCACGCAGGAACGGTGGAACATTCTCCTGGGATAGAACCAGGACACCCCCTCCCCCAGTGAGGGTATAGGTCTTCATGGTTTACATGACAGGGCCATCGCCATGTCTCATGCAATTGTCAGAAACCCTAGGCAGGCAGGGATTTTAGACAGCAGTGGGGAGACCCAGCATGGGGTGCAATTGTGGAAGGTGTCAGGGTGTGTTTGCACAAGCAGCAAACTCATACTTGGCTCTCCTTGCCTCTGATTCCAGCGTCCCAGCTCTGCTCTATCCCAGGGTGAGTTCTAATGGGAGCTTATGTTCAAAACTTGACTGCAGTGGAATTCAAGTCCATGATCAGAAGTCCATGCTACCACAGTAGCAAAGTGCAGGTCCAGGCCTAAGGAATCAGGGAAAAGTGACCTGTATGTGACAATGCCACATTGTCACAGACAGGATAGACAGGCTGCTCCACTCTGCCAGGCAGGATCTTGACTCTTCTTGGTCCTGTCCTTGCATACTGGCAACCGTAGCCATTGTCTCCTGACTTCTGCATCCTCCTCAACTTTCCCTGGCTTCCCTGGGCTTGCCAGCTGGCTCTCGGCCCCAGCCAGTCCCTTGCAGGGGCCCCAGACCTCTCAAGTGCTTGCCAGTCTTCACTAGTTGCTCTGGGGCGTTCTGTTGCCTTTGCTCTCTTTGATGTAACCACCAGCTTAGACTAAAGGCTTCTTCTCTGGAATCCCCCAAACTTCCCTAAGACCCTACTATATTCCTTCTCAAGACTCAGCTCAAGGTCTAGGGCATGACCCTCTTCTGGGGCCCCGAGGCAGCACTGAAGTTCTAGTGGAATCCCCTTGGATTTCCCTCCTCCTGCCCATAAGTTCATGGAGCTCCCGCACTGACATCATTGTGAGTTGTCTTTTCAATCTACTGTCTGTGCATAAACTCTTGGCCTCTTCCATCAGCTTTGACTCCAAATCCTCCAAGCTTTGCAGAATCCAGAATGTTTCCTTTCCCAAGCCCTAGCTCTTGCCCTGGGAAGCTGTGGATTTCATTTCTGTCAACAGTCTGTACTGTAGACGCAGGGATTCTGTAATGTTGGCGCCCCGAGAAAAGTGCTCCCTGGGAAGCGTGAACAGTGGAGCAGAGAATAGGATGGGGGATGTTAAACCCACACATGGTATAAGAGAAAAATATTGCTGTACTCCACACAATTCTTAATAAAAAGGGACATCCTGAAGCAGTAAGGAAAGAAGGGATTAGTCAATAAGAGACCAGAACGATCACTGAGCTGTCGGGAAAAGCAAATCCATTCATTCTTCACTTGATGTCATACACCAACATCAAGTTCAGATGGATGAAAGACTTAAATTAAAAATCACACTTGAATAAAATAGAAGTGAATATTTATCCAAAACTCTGGGTGAACTTTCTCAGCTTAAAGGAGAGGGAAGCAATCAGAAGGCAAAGAAGAAAGAAAATGGATTAAAAATTTTAGACTTAACAGTACGAAAATTGAAGATAACTGAGGATTTCGTGCAGAGGGTTAATATCCTTGGTGTTTAAGAATCCATACCAATTGAGTTTTTTTTTTTTTTTTTTTTTTTTTGAGACAGAGCCTCAAGCTGTCCCCCTGGGTAGAGTGCCATGGCATTACAGCTCACAGCAACCTCCAACTCCTGGGCTCAAGTGAGTCTCTTGCCTCTGCCTCCCAAGTAGCTGGGACGACAGGCGCCCACCACAACGCCCGGCTATTTTTTGGTTGCAGCCGTCATTGTTGTTTGGCGGGTCCGGGCTGGGGATTCGAACCTGCCACCTTAGGTGTACGTGGCTGGCGCCTTAGCCGGTTGAGCTATAGGCCCCGAGCCACCAATTGAGTTTTTAAAAATTCAAATCACTGCTGGATAAATGTGAAAGGATGGGAACACTCAATTAACAGAAGATTAATTTTTTATGGCTCATAGGTTGAACCTATTTTCCAGTATCTAATTATTTTTTAAAAAGTAAATTAAAACAACAGTGAGATAACACTTTTTGCCCATCACAGAGTGAAGAAAAAAATTTTAATGAGAATACCCCATGCTGGCTAGGGTGTGATGAAACAGACAGCGCTTCTGATGGGAATGTAAATTACGGCAGCCTTTGACCCAGTGATTACACTTATGGCACACCATCAGAAGGAAATACTCTCACACTGACAACGATTCATGGACAAAAAGATATAATACGGCCTCGTTATAATAAAAAACGGAAACAACCCAAATAACTAACTATTGGGAAAATGTTAAGCAAATTATTTTATATCCACCCAAATGGACTATTATTCATCAACTAATTGTATCTTTACAAAAAGCTTTGGAAAATGCTTATTATATAAAAAGTGGAGCAGCAACGGAGAAGCTGGGGTGCAAATTATATGCAGGATATAATCTCAGCTGTGGAAACAAAAAAGAACATTCAAAAAAAGACTGGGAGGAAGTGCGCTGGGACCCTGAACCTGAGGGCATGGGCTCAGGATAAGGAAGCTTTGATAGAGGAAAGAGAAATGAAGGATGAAGTGGCTGAGGTCCTGGGTATAACCTTGAATTCTGAAAGTCTTTATCTGGAGAAAAAGAGAGATAGAGTCTTGCTTCAGCCTGCTGGTCTGATCCAGCCTGCCCTAAAGCTCAAAGAAAGAATTGCCTTGGGCATTGAGCTCAAAGCCATTCAGTCCATAAATCCAGAGCACAGGGCAAGATGAGGAGCCAGCAAGGAAAAGGGGGGGGGAATCAGGCCAGGAATTTCATGCAAGTCCATTGAGCCATGCTAGAGAGTTTAGGATTATATCCTAAGGGCAATAAAGAGACATCAAAGATTGGGCCTTTTAGGTAGATTACAATACATGGGTCGTTAGGAAAGTTGGGAGATGCACAAAAATCAAGACATGCAAAAGCCCCACGGATAGGGCTCCATGGGGAGCCCTCCCAACACCACCCCCCTAAGCCAAGTAAGGTGAAACTTGCACAAGTGACGATCAGAAAGGACACCGTCAACTGTATTTCTTGGAAGTGAAATAACGGATCGTAACACTCTCTGTCTCAAAACTTTCATAGTGACCCACTATTAGCACAGTTTCTCTTCTCTTCGATACCAAAAATCCAACTCTAACTCTGGCATAAAAATGAAAGCAAAAAATTAAAAAAAGGTGCAACCTAAAACTATAAAATTTCCAGAATAAAATATAAGGAAAAACCTTCATGATCTTGGGTTAGGTAGGTAAAGATTCCTTACATACGATACCACAAAAGAATAAAATGGCAAAGCATGATCCATAAAGAACTCAGTTGATAAATTAGACTCCATCAAAGTTACAAAAGCATGCTCTTTGAAAGACATTGCCGAGGGAATGAAAAGATCAACCACAGACTGGGAGAAAATGTTTCCAAGTCATATATCTGATAAAGAACTTGTATTCAAACTTGAAGAAGGCCCGGAGCAGTGGCTCACGCCTGTAATCTTAGCACTTCAGGAGGCTGGGGTGTTAGCAGCCACTGTTAACCTGAAAGGCTATTTCATGCAGGGCGCTGTTGGCCAGGCCCTAACAAGGCCAGATGAGCCTACGTGCTGACATCAAAAGATTGTTTATTCACTTTCAAGGCTTACTGTCATAGCTAAGTTGGAGAACTGGACTCCACAGTACCAGTCAAGGACCCCGGGCACTCTGCATCTACTGAAATGTTGACTAACTATAGCCTAGAGTAAAAACGCTTTGAAGATAAAACCACTTTGAGATAGGAAGATATTGTGTAACCCTGTAACCTTTGAAGAAAAATCTGTTTAATGCATACTATGATGAGTAATAACATTGCTAATGTTTATTTTTATTGTGAGAACAAAAGTAACAAAGGAAAAAAAGGAGGGCAGAACAGCTCTTTGAAGAGATATCCTTGCTGTTCTCTGGAATTGCTGGTTTTTCAGCTTTTCTGTAAATAAAAGTGGAACTATTGATCTCTCTTCCGCTTCTCCGATGACTGCCTTGAGTGACTCCTTGGTCTGGCAACAGAAATTGAAGGATCACTTAAAGCCAAGAGTTCAAGATCATCCTGGGTAATAGTAAGACTCCTATCTCTACAAAAAAATTTAAAACATAGCTGAGTGTGATGGCACCTGCCTATAGTCCTAGCTACTAGGGAAACTGAGGCAGGAGAATTGTTTGAGCCTAGGATGTGGGGGTTGCAGTGAGCTATGATGATGCCGCTGCACTCCAGCCAGGGCTACAGAGGGAGAGACCTTGTCTCAAAACAACAACGATAAGAAAAACCTCCTCAATGATAAAAAGCAAACAATCCGATAAGAAATGAGCAAAAAAATTGAACAAACACTTCACCAAAGGAGATAAACAGATGGCAAATTAACACATGAAAAGATGCCCAACCTCTTGAATTTACAGGCAGTGCAGAAGCCTTGGATGAGGTTTCAGCAACTAAGAGGCATGGACAGATCTTTGTTTTATGGAGATTGCACTGGGACTTGGAGAAGTAAGTGAACTGGGAGGAAGTCATGACCACAGTCCAGAGTTGACTTTAAAGGAGGGCCTGTGGACCCCTGGACCAGCAGGGAGTCAGGTGCAGTAGTCTGGTTCACAGGGCATCTCAACAGGGGGTACAAAGTTGGGGTGGGTACCATATCGATGGCCATGGCTTTGGGAAACTAAAAGGCAGAGAGAGCCTCACTAGCATCTAAAGACCCCCAACCCATCATTTCAGGGGCTGGTAGAGCCCAGGGCACCTACAAAAGCGGCTGAGAGAAAGAAATGTCAGTGCCACGTGGCTACGTGAGCAGAGCCAAGAGCAGGTTGTCATGGAAACTGGGCTAGTGAAGCATTTCTAGGAGAGGGAGATCAGCAGGACCAAATGTAGCAGAAAATCCAAACCAATGAAGGCTGAAAATTTCTTTTGATTTGGCAATTAGTGGAACATTGATGAGCTTAACAAGAGCAATTTCAGGGGACGGTGGGCTGGGGAGGGGGGTGAAGATGAAGGAGATTTAGGAGGTAAAATGGAGCAGAGTTGGTGATGGGATGCACTCTGGAGGGGGGGCAGGGAAGCAGAGGAGGAGGTGGGGGATAAGGAGAGTGTTGAGCAAGACCCTGGGTTTTGGCATTCAGAACGGGCTGAACGGCAGTGGAAGGGATGCTGCAAGAGGAAGATCGGGAGTTCCACGTGGGACATTTTAATCTCACAAATGCCTTTTAGTATTTACAATGTGCCCCATGCTGTTCTAAGAGCTTTACTATATTAATCCATTCATACTTATAACTATCCCGTCAAGCAGAATACTATCTCAGCTCTCGTCATTTACACATGAAGAAACAGTCAGGAGGTAGCAAAATACACTTGAAGCCAGGCACGTTGGTGGGAGGTCCCCAAGATACATGAAGTGGTGAGGAGCCAGGTGGATCTGGGGGCTTGGAGGGGAGGTTTGGGAGGAAGGTGTAAGGGTAGACCCCAAGGAGGGATTCCTTTGATTTGATATGGAGTATACACTGAAGATCACTGAGTCCAGAAGGGAGTTGAAGTTTCAGGGATGGGTGACATTGCAGGAGAGACTCCAGGTGGAGGTCCAGACCATGCCAGCACATAAAGAGGTACCTCAGGCAGATCAAAAAGGTAGGGCCGGCTTGGTGCCTGTGGCTCAAGCGGCTAAGGCGCCAGCCACATACACCTAAGGTGGTAGGTTCGAATCCCCAGCCCAGGCCGCCAAACAACAATGATGGCTGCAACCTAAAAATGGCCGGGCGTTGTGGTGGGCGCCTGTAGTCCCAGCTACTTGGGAGGCTGAGGCAGGAGACTCGCTTGAGCCCAGGAGTTGGAGGTTGCTGTGAGCTGTGAGGCCACGGCACTCTACCCAGGGGAATAGCTTGAGGCTCTGTCTCAAGAGAAAAAAAAAAAGGCAGGGCCAGAGGGCATGGGAGCTCAGGGGAGTTTCCAGAAGGTTGACTGGCTGATGGTGGGCCATGTCCACA
The DNA here is from genome assembly GCF_000181295.1 of Otolemur garnettii. Lineage (NCBI taxonomy): Eukaryota > Metazoa > Chordata > Mammalia > Primates > Galagidae > Otolemur > Otolemur garnettii. The sequence continues at coordinate 429,526 of NW_003852418.1, read as the reverse complement.
GAGAGGTCAGGGACGGTGACTTGGCCATGGGGAGGCTTTTGGGGGATTGTTGCCATCCAGAACAGCCTCATGGGAAGGCAGAGGAACCCAAAGGGAGGCAAAGAAGGTCCTGGCAATGAAGGAAGGAAAGCCAAGGGGCAGCCAGCCAGGGGAGCAGGGTCCAGTAGGGTATTCATTTTCAATGCAAATTGTTTTTGCATTTTTTATATTTTTTTAATTAATAAAAGGTATTCACATGGTTCAACATTCAAACTCTACAAAAGGATGCCCAAAGAGAAGTCTCCCTCCCTTCCTTCTCCTCCAGCATTGAGGGTCACCTTTGTTAAGGCAGCCAATATATCCTTCCAGAGACAGAAAATGAAATTCACAATGTGGAATTCTGGAAATAGAAAATAATTCCAGAATCTTGACATTCGTAGGGGAAGGACAGTGTTTGGTAAGAGTGATGGGATGAAGCTGCAACTGCAGGGTGAAGGGTGACAGTGGGACATCAGTTTCGAACAAGAACATGTGTTTCGCTGAATGGAGCAAAATTGAATCATTTGCTTTCTGCCAAGTAACATGAGCTAGGAGTTCTTTGGGGCCCTCTCACCTGTCCCTGGGTCCTGGTGATGGTTCACCTTGGTATGGATTTTGTCCTGCCCCACAACTGGAGCCACCAGCCCTGGCCTCTGACTCACCCCCAGCACCTGGCTACTGGCATTTAATCCTGGTGGCTGTTGAATAAACATTTTTTGACATGAAATGAAATGTCTGAAATGCAGTTCAATCTTTCCTAATTATTGGGACCAACTGGGGCAGCAGGGGGAGGTTTCAAAGGGAAGAGTGGGCAGAGGCTAAGGCAGTGTGAGTGGAGGAGAAGGGCCAGGACGGGAAGGCTGCACGCAGTAGGGCTGGAATTCTTGAGGCCCTGTGGACACTTTCTCAGTTCAAAAGTGCTGGACCCTTTGCCTCAGCATCACCCAAGTCTGTGGAGGCAGGTGCTGAGCTGAGAGGAAGCCCAAGGGGTTATGGGATAGGCTTGGGTGAGAGGTTGCTCCCTGTACCTTTCCCTGCCTCATGCTGTGACTCCAGACTGACCCCCCTCTCAAGACCTCAGTCTCTCCTGCTATAGAAACAGTCGGGGACAGGGTTAGGAGAGAGCTGGCACAAGGGCGACCTCTCCTTTCTTCCAGCAATTGGGGTCCTGACAACAGTGGATTCTCAAGATCCATGGGCCACCTATGGTGGTACCCACAGTGGACGTCCCGGCAGCCACCCACTGTCCATATGCACCAGAGTCACGGAACAGAGTAAGGAGGCTTGTGGGTCCGTAGGGTCCCCAAAGACAAGCTCTGATAGGGTGAAAGAGTGGGGCTGGATCTGGGGTCTGCCAGAGCCTCAACTGCTGAGTCCTTGGGCGGCCAGGAGGAGTTGATGAGTGGGCTTTAAAGGGTTTCACCGGGCTCTTCGCCTCTTTGTCTATTTGCCCTGGCAATGGAGGCCTGTTTGCTGTCTATGGCGAGTGTATTCTGCTTTGTAAACTTTCTTACTCTGTAAACCTACTTTTCTCTTCTCTTCCTCAATAAACTTTGTTTCAGGCTTGCCTTTAAAAAAAAAAAAAAAAACAAGCAAAAAAACCCCAACAACTGCACTGCACAATAGGAGGGGCCAGCAGTGTGCTGCCCTGGCCTGTACCTCCCTGCCGCCCCCACAGTTCCTGGACCCCCCAACTCCTGCTGCTTTGGGAAGTGGCCTTCCTGAGTCTTGCTAAGTGTTATGACCCCTGAGGTGGGGGGATCTGGGAAACGACTGTGAGACACCAACACCCTCTGTGTAAATTCAATACTTTTATTTGAAAAATTAACACATCTATGGAATTAGTTCCCACTCCCTCCTCAGAGGCCACCACTGTCACTCGGCTGTTATGAATCCTTGGATCCTTACTGGAGTTGATGTTAGGCTGGAGGAGAGAGACTGGAGGTGCACAGGATGAGCTGACCCATCAGAAGTTGGGGTACAGGAGGAAGGACCCTGGGGTTCCTTGCCCAGTTCCCCCCAGGAGACCTGGCAGTGTTTTGTAGTGTCCCCTGCAGGAAGCAAGCTATAAAAAACAGTCCTCTGTGAAGAGTGACAGGCTCGGTTTCAGACACCTTGGGCTGGGAGAGGACCAAGCGACATGGATTTCAAGTGGAAGGAGGTGCCAGGCCTAGTACAGGGCCCCCTCAGCGGCAGCTCTGGCTCACCAGCTGCAAGTAGGCTTCCCCCTTCCCTGAGCTTCCCCTCCACATTCCCCAGCAACTACTCCACATTCTCCAGTTTCCCCAAAACACTGACCTCCCTCCCTGCCCTGCCACATGTCCTGGGGCGGTTTTGTTCCCCATACCTTCTCACTGAGTGGTTTGCTGATTGGCGGGAAGTATCTGAGTGGAGCGCTTATCCCAGAGCCCCTGGTGCCTGGTCTGGAAGACACAGCAGAAGACGCTGAAAGCCTTTGACCACATGGAGCTCTTAATCTCGCAGGGGAGACAGATAACCAACAGGTGTGCGAATAACAGCACCCTCTGTGCTCAGGTGGGCTTAAGAGTGATGATGAGACTGCAGGACAAGGGAACAGACTAGAGGGTGACCAGAGCCTGCTCCTGTGGTGGGGTCAGGGGAAGGGTCAAACTGTTTCCATGGGATTTTTAGGGAAGGCCTCTCAGGAGGTGACATTCTGTTGGAGACCTAAATGACAGAGGAGGAGTCATATGGCAATGCAGGAACAGAGGGAGTGTATGGGTTTGCCAGGGCTATCAAAATAAGTACCACAAACTGCAAGTCAAACAACAAAATGTATCCACTCAGTTTTGCAGGCTAAAAGTCCAAGATCAAGGTTGTCAGGGCTGGTCCCTTCTGGGGGTGGTGAGAAAAACCTGTCCCAGGAAACTAGTGTGAGGGGCCAGGGCTGATCCCCGCCCTCTCTCAGCTGCCTCATCTCTCACATAGCTGGCTCCATTCTTAGGCCCCCAGGACATCATGTGAGGAGGAAGATCCCTGAGCTGGGGTCTGGGAGACCTAGGTTCTGAGACCCAGTTCTACTAGTAGCCTGCTGTTGTGACCTTGGACCTCAGCCCCCATGAAGTTTCTGTCTGCGAGGGTACCTGGCAGCAAAGCGTGAAAGCTTGGCAGTACCCGATTGTAAGTGTCTGAACACCCAAGGTGTTGAGTTGGTCTAACTTCCTAGACTTGCCCGTAGGAAGAACCATCTAGGCTGCTTGTTAATGGAATAGATACCCAGGTCTTTCTCCTCGAGAGTCGATTCAGGATATTTGGGGATGGTTCAGGAGCCTCATTGTAACCAGCCCCCCAGGTAGAACTGGCAAATCTGGGCAAGGCTGGTGTCATTCATTCTGATGTTGCTGAGTGCCCGAGGTCTAGGTGACTAGAGGAGGTCACAGTCTGGTCCCTGAACAGAAACGTACGTGCAGAGCACTTCACTGGGACATCATCAGGGGAGGGTTCCTCCTCAGCATGTTGAGACCTCACAATGGGAGCAGCAGCACAAGAGGTGAAGCAGCCTGAAAAGGCAGGGATCTACTGTCCAGAGCCTGCCGCAGGCAGGGCTGGCCCTGTCCCCTCACACCAGCTTCCTGGGAAATAAGCCCACCGGGGTTCTCAGCTGGGCTGCCATAGTCACATTCCCACTGCTGGACACAGTTGAGAATAGGAAAGGAGAGGATGTGAGAATGAAGGTGGGCTGGGAGGGGACATTTAAGGGAGATCAGATGCTCAGGTCACCCAGACCACTCTCACCTGCCACCTGGGCTCCCTCCGGCTTCTTTCTCTGCAGCAGCTGGCTCCAGGCCTTGGGCCTCTCACGAGAGATGGAGCTGCCACTGCATGGCTACTTCTACCCACCTCTAAAAAAATTAAAACCGAAGATTTTCTTACTGAAAGTTTAGACCCCAAACATGTTATGCACAGGAGCTCGTTATACACAGAAAAATACGGTAGTTTGTTTTAATCTCTTTACCAGTTTCACGTTTGGGGCAATTCAACATTGCCAGAAATATCTATATAGAGACAAAATCACCAGAGATATCTATATACAGTTTTCATGGACATGAGCTGCTGTCATTTCTCTAGGGCAGGGGTCCTCAAACTTTTTAAACAGGGGGCCAGTTCACTGTCCCTCAGACGGTTGGAGGGCCGGACTGCGGGCCCCGGGACCAGTAGGCTGCTAAGCAGGACAGGCAGTGGTGGCAAAAATACCCAGTAGGCCAGATAAATGTCCTCAGTGGGCCGCATGGGGCCCGCGGGCTGTAGTTTGAGGACGCCTGGTCTAGGGTAACTACCTGAGAAGAGGATGGCTGTGTCCGGTGGTAAAGTAGATATTCATAAGAAACTATCAAAGAGTTTTTAAAGCCTGTACCGTTTTACATTCCTCTCCGTAATGTACGAGAATCCCAGTTACTCTTTGTTGTCAACACTTCCTATCGTTAGGTTTTGTGTTTTTGTCTTTATTTTAATTTTAGCCGTGCTAGTGGGTAGATGATGGTTCGCATCTTTTGCCTACGTTTCTGTTGGTTCGACTGGTAGGATTTTTTTTTTCTTTGAGACAGAATCTCAAGCGTCACAGCTCACAGCAACCTCCAACTCTTGGGCTTAAGTGATTCTCTTGCCTCAGCCTCTCAAGTAGCTGGGACTACAGGCGCCCACCACAACGCCTGGCTATTTTTTGGCTGTAGTTGTCCTTGTTGTTTGGCAGACCCGGGATGGATTCGAATCTGCCAGCTTCAGTACATGTGGCTGGCACCCTAGACGCTGAGCTACAGGCCCTGAGTGGAGGTCTGTGGCAGAGGGCTGGCTGGAGAGAAAATTAGATCAGAGTAGACAAGCCTATAGAAGAGTCTGGTGTGTTCACCTGAATGGCAAGGTCAAGCCAGGAAGGTGGCCCTGAGGATGCAGGGAGTGAGAGAATTGTAACAAGGGTTCAGAGGGTGTCAGGAGGAGCTGGCAAGTCCTTGGCTATTGTGTTCATCATTCATCACTGACTTGGATCAGAGTCTGAAGACGTAGACCCTGGGAATTTAGGTGTAAGTGACTTTTTCAGGAAGTAGTCCCAAAATAAACTGTTAAGGGGCTGGGCAAGCAGGATAGGAAAAGAAAAGGAGATCTAGCCAGGCTGTGACTTCAGACCAGATCCCACAGGGGGTTGCCTCAGCCTGAACCCAAGGGGAGCTCTGGAGGCTAAGTTATACCCCGAGTTGTCCCTCCTAGAAGCAAGGAGGCTGGGCTTCCACACTCTGAAACAAGGCAGGCATTGGCTCAGGGACGTGGAGATACATAGTGGGGTTGGAGGAGGGAGACAAAAATATCTATGTATTTCCAGTTCTCAATACCTCTGGGGATTGGGAGGTGAGGCAGGAGGATTGCTTGTGGCCAGGAGTTCAAGACCAGCCTGGCAATATAATAAGCCAACATCTCTATTTTTTTAAAAAAGGAGTTTGGGGCTCGGCGCCTATGGCTCAAGTGGCTAAGACGCCAGCCACATACACCTAAGGTGGAGGGTTCGAATCCCCAGCCCAGGCCCGCCAAACAACAATGATGGTTGCAACCAAAAAATAGCCAGGCGTTGTGGCGGGCGCCTGTGGTCCCAGCTACTTGGGAGGCTGAGGCAGGAGACTCGCTTGAGCCCAGGAGTTGGAGGTTGCTGTGAGCAGTGAAGCCATGGCACTCTACCCAGGGGGACAGCTTGAGGCTCTGTCTCAAAAAAAAAAAAAAAAAAGGAGTTTGGTTTGGTTGGGGGCCTGATGGCTTATACCATTAACCCAGAGTCTGGCTGGCACTGGGGAGAGTGCAAAGAAGGGCAGAGCACTGGCAGTGGGGGGATGGCCTAGGAAGAAGGAGTCAGGAGAGGAGAGAAGAGGCAGGAGGAGGAAGGCTTAGGGCTCAGAGCACCAGGGAAGAGGAGCTTCAAAGCTCAAGGAGGAAAAGAAGAGGCCAGAGAGGGATCAAGAAAACCAGGAAAGACATAGGTGCTAGGAACCCAGGGGCAACATATTTGAGGAAGAAGAGTTGGACAGTGGACCCAGACTCTGCCAAGCTAAAACCACTGGCTGTGGCCCCATGGGACACCCTGGTGACATGAGCCAGGGAGGGCCTGGAGCAAGCCCAGAGAAGGGGCAGCAAGGCTGAGAGGGTATGCGAGAGGAGGGGATTTGTTGGCAGAGGGTGGAGGGAAAAGAGAGGGTGCTTTAAGAAAGAAGAATCAAGCTGGAAGGCCCTACATTGATGAGATCCAGGCGGGGTGGACGGATTAGAGTTAAACAATACCTCAGTGTTGGGCTGAGCTGCCGAGGTGAATTAATTAAACCCTCAGCAGGTAACTTTATCCCCGTGTCCTGGGTGAACTTTGCGGGGTCCCAAATGCTCCTAGGAAGGGGGGAGTTGCATCCTGCCCAGGGTCTCCAGCGGTTGTCCCACTTATCTGTGGCTAATGTCAAGAGCCCCCAGGAGGGTAGGTGGGCAGAGAAGCCCCTGAGGTCGTGGCAGCACATTGGGAGGCCCACGCTGGAGGAGTGGGGACTGTGACAAGAAGGGCAGATGGGAAGAAGCCCGTCCAGGAGGGAGAGGGAGGGATTGGCAGAGACAGAGGCTGGGGCCAGGGGCTGTTGAGGATGTTAGTGGGTGGAGAGGAAGAGCAGCAGAGAGGGAGAAACCTGAGGGCGGAGAAAGGAGGCGGGAGGCCCAGAAGGAGACAGGCAGAGGACAGCTGGCCCTGGACACAGGAAGGTGCAGACAGATCCCGCACAGGCACGAGGGAGGGGGCCGTGTTTCCCTCCACCAAGCAGGAGCCCAGGTTGCTGTGTGCCATCGGGGAGAGCGAGGGCGCCCAGAGGAGCTCAGAGGGGGCAGCGGTGGAACAGCTGCTACAGGAATGGAAGGAGAAGGAGTTTGGGGACCCGTCAAGGGGTTGCTGAGCTGCACTTAAGACCCAGTTGAGGTTGGAGAAAATTAATCTGTTGCTGGCGCCAATCAGCGTGGTGATGTGATTTGCGCCTGCCGCGCTTGGCAGCCCAGAGGTGGAATGGAGAAAACAGATGGTTTTCTTAGCTCTCACTCATCCGCCATCTCTTTCAATCTGCCCAGCAATTTCACCACTGCCTCTGACTTACAGAGGAGGAAACGAAGGCCCAGGGAGAGGAGACCAGATGACTGGAGAGTCCCAAGTGAGCAGCAGGGCAGACCCTAGCCCTGGGACATGGCCTCCCTCACCCTGAGACCTTCTGCTGACACCCCTTCCCCTCACCCAAACACACAGGAGCCCACCCCATGTGTGCTCCAGTCAGCTTTGCCTGCTCACTCAGCCCTCTCAGGAAACTGAGATTCAGAGATGCCACATGACTGGCCCAGGGCCACACAGCATGAAGGTATCACTTCTGCCCAAATTAACCTATAGATCAACCCAAGTGCAATCAAAATCCTAGCAGGCTTTTTGTACAAATTGATAAATATTTTAAAATTGATTTGGAGGCTGGGTGCAGTGGCTCATGCCTGTAATCCTAGCACTCTGGGAGGCCGAGGCAGGTAGATTGCTTGAGCTCATAAGTTTAAGACCAAACTGAGCAGAGAGAAGGACCCCTGTCTCTACTAAAAATAGAAATAACTAGCCAGGTGTCCTATAGTCTCAGCTACTCAGGAGACTAAGGGAAGAGGAGCACTTGAGCCCAAGAGTCTGAGGTGGCTGTGAGCTGTGAGTCGCCATGGCCCTGGAGCCCAGGGTGACAGAGTGAACTCTGACTTTCTTGTCTCAAGAAAAAAGAAAATGACACAGAAATGCAAAGGACCTGGAATTGCCAAAACAGTTTTGACAAAGACGAACAAAGTAGGAGGACTAATTTCAAGGCTTACCATAAACTGAAACTAATCAAGATAATGTGATATTGGCCTTTGGATAAATGAAACATGAAATAGAGTCGAACCACACATACGCAGTCAATTGATTTCTGACAAGGGTGCCAAGGTAATTCAATAAGCAAAAGATAATTTTTCTCAAATGGTGCTGAACCATTGGAAATCCATATGGAAAAAAAAGCAAGGTTCGGCCCTTATCTCACACCATATCCAGACTATGGAAAGAACTTTCACAACTCTAGAATAATAAGATACTCCAACTGATTTTGTTTGAATTAGCAAATATCTGAGCAGATGCCTCACTGAAGAAGATACAGGAATGGCAGATAAGCACATGAAAGGAGGCTCACCATTATCCACTAGTTATTCAGGAGATGCAAATTAAAATGGCGATGAGATACCTCTGCACCCCCATTAGCATGGCTGACAAATTAAAATGATGGACAGCATCAAACTTTGGAAAGAACTTGGTGCCACTGGAACTCTCCATACTTGGCAGCCGGGAGTAGTAATGTTATAATCACTTTGGAAAACATTTTGGCAGTTTCTTATGATGTTAAACATGCACTAACCATTCTAGAGAGCAATTCCACCCCTAAGAGAAGTGGAAACATATGTCCAGTCCTCAAATATCCTAGCAATTTTATTCACAATAAGCTAAAACTGGGCGGACCTCAGCATACAAAAAGGCAAATAAAGTCATATGTATTTACACAATGGAATACTATTTAACAATGAAAGGAGCAAAGGACTGATGCATGCAACAACATACAGAAATCTCAAAAATAGGGGGGCTCCTGTGGCTCAAAGGAGTAAGGCGCTGGCCCCATATGCCAGAGGTGGCGGGTTCAAACCCAGCCCCAGCCAAAAACTGCAAAAAGAAAGAAAGAAAGAAAGAAATCTCAAAAACATTATGTTGAGTGACATAAGCCAGAAGCAAAAAAGTACATGATTCCATTAGGTGCAACTCAGGAAAATGTAAATGTAGCCTCCATTGGTAGAAAGCCAATTATTGGTTGCCTGGGGCAGAGAGAGGTCAGGAGACTGACTCAAAGGTGCATTAAGGGAAATTTCTGGGGGAATGGAAAACTCTACCTTAATCATAGTGATAGTTACATTGGTGTGTGAATTGGCCAAAACCCATCAAAATGGACACTTTTTTGTGTATGTACATGGTACCTCGATAACTTAAAAGTATTAGTAAAATTGATATCACGAGAAAAACTAGAATTTTGTGGACCTCCCTTTCGTTTACTTTATGGTTTATCAGTTATTTTCATTTTTCGTTGGGGAGAGGGAACCCTACTCTTGGAGCCTCCGAAAAGCCTTGATCCAGCCCTGGAAAGTTAGTCACAGCCAGATACCAAGGAGCCTTGAATGGCAAGCGTGGTCCATACGGCTACAAATACTTTTTTTTTTGCAGTTTTTGGCTTGGGGCCAGGTTTGAACCCACCACCTCCAGTATACGGGGCCAGTGCCCTACTCCTTTGAGCCAGAGGTGCCGCCCACATCTACAAATTCTTTCACACTCCTCCCTTCAAGAAGCAGAGCCCTGTTTCCCTGCAGAGTGTGGACTGGACTTGGTGACTCGCTTCTGATGACAGGACAAAGCAGAAGAGATGGTGTCGCATTTTGGAGACTAAGTCATAAAGACTGCCGATCCTCCCTCTCTCTCCCTCTCCCATCCCCTTTCCTTCTTTCCGTCTCTCTCCTCACCCCCTCTGGGGAAGCCATCTGCCATACCTCAAGGAGGACAAGAACGCTTAGGGAGCTCTAGGAAGAGACCCACATGGCCAGGAATGGAGACCTGCTGCCAGCAGTCCTGTGAGCGAGCCCTCCTGCTGGCTGGTCTTCCAGTTCTGTCAATGCTTCAGCCACCAACTTCACTAAGTCTCCCGAGAGACCCCAAACCGTCCGCATACGCTCTTAGACCGCTGGCCCTCAGAAATCATGTAAGATAGTAACTGTTTGTTGTTTTAAGGGGCCAAGTCTCAGAGCAATTTATTACACAATCATAGAGAACTAATACGTATTTTGGTATCAGGGAGTAAAGTGCTACCGTAACAAAAACCTAGTATGTGAGAATCACTTGGGAACCAGGTATCAGGGGAAAGGTGGAAAGATTTTTAAGGAGGATGATAGCAGATGTTTGAATAGCTCTAAAGAAACTGTTTGTAGAAGCATGCCGTCCTTTGAGGAGACTGCAGTGAAAGTTTAAGAGAAAAGTGAGGAAAATCGTATTAGAAACTGGGGGGAAAGGGCCAGACATGTGGCTCAGGCCTGTAATCCTAACACCCTGGGAGAACAAGGCGGGAGGATCACTTGAGCTCAGGAGTTCAAGACCAGCCTGAGCAAAAGCAAGACCTCCATCGCTATGAAAAAATAGAAAAAATTAGCCAGGTGTCATGGTGGGTGCCTATGGGCCCAGCGACTTGAGAGGCTGTGGCAGGAGGATTCTCTTGAACCCAGGAGTTTGAAGTTGCTGTGAGCTATGATGCCACTGCACTCTAGTCTGGGCTAGAGTGAGACTCTGTCTCAGAACAAAAAAAAGAAAGAAAGAAAGAAACTGGCTAAACAGGAGTTCTTTCAATACGGTAGCAGAGAGTTTAGTAACACCATTGCTTACGGTAACGTGAAGAGCAGGAAATGTGCCTACTGAACTGGGTGATCTATTTAAGATTTCCAGGCAAAGTGTTGAAGATGCCATCTGGCTTATTTTTGGTGTTTTTAGTAAAATGCAAGATGAAAGGTGAACTGAATGGGTAACCGCTAAACATGAGGAAACCGGGACTTGACGGTGCTGAAGAGTCTTAGCTCTTCAGACAATAAGCAATGTTAAAATTAAGAAATGGTGTGTTCGCCGCATCCAGGGAACCAATACTGTTAGCCTTGTTGTTAATTAAAGTCCATGCTTTATTCATATTTGCTTAATTTTTACTTAATGCCCCCTTTTCTGTTTGAGGATCCCACCCAGAGCACCACACTGCATTTCATTATCAAATCTCCTTAGGCAAACACACCATACTCAGATGAGGCATTAGTAATATGGAAAACTGGGTGTGGGGGGTATATGAAAACTTCCTGCGCTATCTTTGCAATTTTTTCCATAAGGCTAAAACTATTTTAAAATAAAAAGTCTGTTAAAACACATATTTTCAGGCCCTATGCTAGTCTTAAAGAATCAGGTGTCTGCATCTCTAGCAAGACACCCAGGTTTGAAAGCTATTAGGTTAGGCTTAACGGCGGCTCCTATTATGCTTGAAAAGCAAGATCCTTCCAGCCACCTGCTCAGCTGCCAAAATTAAAGTGTAGAACCTCCAATAGGAAGGAAGGTTCAGGATACCTAACATAGGTATTCGGCTTCTAGATTCAGAACAAAGCAGTCAGTTACTTTGTCATGTGTATTTTTATTGACACAAAATGTCTTTGGGTAGAAATCACCAGTTCAATGTTTGTCCCTCAAATTGGATGTGAACCTCTCACAGTCGTGATGCTAATAAAGTTACCTCTAATAAAATAAAAACATAATAGTTAAGAAATGGTTTTCAGCTGGGCACAGTGGCTCACGCCTGTAATCCTAGCACTTTGGGAGGCTGGGGCAGGAGGATGGTCTGAGACTAGTCTGGGCAACTTAGTGAGACCCCATCTTTACAAAAAAGAGAAAAATTAGCCAGCCATGGTGGTGTGTGCCTATAGTCCCAGGTACTCAGGAAGCTGAGCCAGGAGGCTCGCTTGAGCCCAGGAGGTGGAGACCTAAATTTGCACCACTGCATTCCAGCCTGGGCAATGGAGCATCTCTCTCTCTCTCTCTCTCTCTCTCTCTCTCTCTCGCTCTCTCTCTCTCTCTCTCTGCATAGAAATGGTTTTTTAGGCAAAGATCAAATCCAGAGCATTGCCAAGAAAATATGATCTAAAGATGAAATGAGGGTGTGGGGGTAAAAGACCTCAGAGTACTCTCAGTCAGCAAAGGTCCCTCTGAAAAGTTTAAGGTCTTGCCTTACAGACCCTCTGAATCAAATAATTGGACATTTAGGAAGTTTAAGAGCTTGTCTCTGCAAAACCACGATGTCATGAAGGGCTTTTCTCAAGCGACTTCGTGGGGATGGCCTTTGTCTAGTAGAGTGGACCCCAGAGAGATTCACAGGGGAACAATAAAGTTTTCTCTTTGTTTTGTTTTATTTTAGAGATGAGGGTCTCGCTACTATGTCCCCCTGGCTGGTTTCAAACTTCTGACCTCAAACAACCCACCTGCCTCGGGAGTAGCTGGGACTATAGCATAAGCATGAGCATGAGCTACTGAAACAAAGTTTTAAAAGAATTGTATCAGCAGAAATTGCACCAATGTGGACTAAATGGGACAGAGGCAGTGTAAAATGAAAAGAGGTCTTTGAACTTGCTAAATTCTACTAGCAGGAAGCAGGATGGGAACACTGTCTAGTTGCACACACAGGCTACTTTTCACTCCAAGGTCGGACCAAGAGTGAGACACTAATTGCAGAGCACCTTGAAAAATTATTTCAGAGTGGCAGTTGGGTGAATCCTAACCAAGGAACCTCTGACATTTCCCCAGCTAGATTGCAGAATTACTGTAGGCTCAAGCAATCCTTCTGCCTCAGCTTCCTGAATAGCTGGGACTGCAGGTGCACACCACCATGCCTTGCTACTTGTAAAATTTTTTGTAGAGACATGGTCTTGCTATTGCCCAGGCTGACCTGGAACTCTTGGGCTTAAATAATCCTCCCACCTCTGTCTCCTAAAGTGTTTGGCTTACAGCCATGAGCCACCGTACCCAGCTCTGTGACTTCTGTCCCCTCTCTTTTCGAACAGGAATGTCCCTATGGTCATCCTATGCCCATTCCACTGTTGCATACTGGTTGCATGGTTGGATAGGGAGTAGGCAGATAACTCATCTCTTATGTTTAGAAACAGCTATTGAAAGAAATTGGCTAAGTAGTTGCATAAGCCACTGATCCCTGGAAAAAGATAAGCAAATAAGGCAAGTTCTTTTTTTTTTTTGAGACAGGAGCCTCAAGCTATCCCCCTGGGTAGAGTGCTGTAGCATCTCAGCTCACAGCAACCTCCAACTCCTGGGCTCAAGCGAGTCTCCTGCCTCTGCCTCCCAAGTAGCTGGGACCACAGGCGCCCGCCACAACGCCCGGCTATTTTTTGGTTGCAGCCATCATTGTTGTTTGGTGGGCCTGGGCTGGATTCGAACCTGCCACCTTGGGTGTACATGCCTGGCGCCTTAGCCACCTGAGCCACAGGCGCTGAGCCGGCAAGTTCTACAATTAATATAGCTTTCTGCCTACAGACATCTTAGATGCAGGGAGAGGGAAATTCAAGTAGAGGCTAGTGGTCTTCCTGAGTGGATCTTTGGAATGAAGAACAAAATTCAGGTAGGCTGAGGTGGCTGTACATTGAGAGGCAGGGTACCTGAATAGAGGAAGCTACATAAGGAAAACAGCTCCAGAAATCTACGTATGTGTCCCCTTGAATCATTGCTAAGTGCAAGGCTGCACACGTATAGGGCGAAGCTCCTCGAAACGTATAGGTCAGGCAAAGAAAGCTGAAAGCCTTTTAGTCTGAATAATTCCCAGATTGCATGGGGTTGGGAGACACTGAGGTTTTGATTAGCCTTCAACCTAGTCCTTGATGCTTGTCCAGGACTTATTAAAAGGATAAACTATCCCTTGAGTAAAGGCCACAATAGACCTACCATAAAATGAGCCTCGAACGAGCACAATAATTAGCAAGTAATTGAACTGCATGCCCACTCCCTAGCAGAAGACAAGAAAATTCCAGACCATCAAAAAAATAACATTTACAATATCCAGCATCCACTCAAAAATTCCTAGACCCTCCAAGAGACAGAAAAATGTGGCCCATCCCTGGGAGAAAATACAATAGATAGAAACAGATCCAAAAATAACAGAGATGATGGAACAACTAAGCAATAATGTTCAAGGGCTTTTCTAGGTGTGTATTTAAAAGAAAACGATAAGCTGGACACCATGGCTAAGTGGTTAGTACACCAGCCCTGAACACCAGGGGCTGCAGGTTCGAACCTCACCAGGGCCTGATTACCAAAAAGAAAAAAAAAGAAAAGGATAATCTCAGTGTTAGGGCACCAGCCACATACACCAAGACAGGTACCTGTAGTCTCAGCTACTTGGGAGGCTGAAGCAAGAGAATCGCTTAAGCCCAAGAGTTTGAGTTTGCTATGAGCTGTGATGCCACGGCACTCTACCTAGGGTGACATAGTGAGACTCTGTCTCACAAAAAAAAAAGGATAATCTTTCTTCTAAGCAGAGACAACCCCAAATCAGCCTTGGAGAACAAACAGAAGAAGGGCCTCTCTCAGACCTTCTGTAGGTGCCCTCATGCCATGAACACACAAATGACAGTTTGGTACCCGTTCAAGGAACACCAAGGAAGCCAGTGTGGTGAAAACAGCATAAGCTGAAGGGGGAGGGGGAAGGGGGGAAAGAGTTGGAGAGAGGCAGGGGAAAGAGACAGAGAAGGGAGACAGACCACATTAGGCCTCTGGGCCGAGCTAAGGATGCCGGAGGGTTTGAGCAAAGAAGATTCATGATCCTTCCAGACTCCAGTGGAGGATGAAGAAGAGGGGGCAGGTGTGGAGGGTGGAGGGAACAAGGAGGAGCCTCTGCAGTTGTCCAGGCACAAGATGCTGGGGCCTGGTCACAGACAGGAGCTGAAGGCATTTGGGCTTAGAAGGGTCTCAGAGTGGCCCCTCAGTGGGAGACTTGGCAGGGAGTGGGACAGATGGGCTGTGGGTGGCAGGAGAAGTCAGAGATGACTCCAGCTTCCCTGCAGCCCCAGGCAGGCAGTAGCACTTAGTGCTAATTAGAACAGGAAGACAAACACGTTCCAGGTGTGAATTTGATGCAGTAGGTTGAAGGCTCCCAGAGGGATCCATGGCTTGAGAGAAAGAGCACAGGGGGTAGGGGGTGAGGTGGGGGCAGGTGGAGAAACAGGACAGACAGACCCTGCCCCAGAACTCACTAAGCATGCTGCGGGGGCCAGCTGAACTGGCAGGCAGATGAAGAGCCATGAAAGTGACAGAGAGGGTGGGAGCCAACCCTGGCCATGCCTCAGAGAGGCGACCCACTTACACGTGCATACATGTACACACACAGCAGGAATGACACACAGCCAGAACCATTCAATCAGGCTCCTCTGGAGCGGGAGGGAGCATGGCTGAGGGGCGAGGAGAAGGGAAAGGGGATCAGAGAGACAGGCACCCAGGGAGGGGACACTATGCTGACTCACAGATATGAGCCATCTCCAGTTCCGGCTCCTGAAAGGTGCTCTGTGTCCAAGGGAGGTGGATGAATCAGCAGGACATTGAGTGGGTGCACAGGGGTGAGAAGTCACCTAGAAAATGAGAATTTGAATTACAAAACCTCCAAATAAAGAAGAACTCAGGTGTGACCCGGGGTGAGACACACAGACGCTACTGTGACACACACAAGGATCAAATCTAGAGGGAATATGAATAATGGCAGAGAGAATGGGGGAAGGAAGGAGAGAGACTCTGAGAGGCTGATACCGGAGCACTGCAGCCTGATGACAAACACTGGGACCCCAGACGAGGAGGACACAAAGAGGCCTTGCACGGAAGCTGCTGCCACCTCGTCAAAAGAGCAGGGACACCCAAATGCTCACTGGCAGGAGGAGGCTCAACTATGTCGTGTCCCATAAAAGAATGAGATATAAAGTTCTGACATGGGAAGAGACCCAAGACACACTGATGAATGAGGAAGTCCATTGCCAAATCACACGCACTGAGTGTACATTTATGTTTGAACTATACAGTAACAATAACCAAACCTGCAGTAAGAGAGCCATGGTTTCCCTTCCTCCCTCTCTCCCTTCTTCTCTCCCTTCCTCCCTCCCTCCTTCTCTTCCTCCCTCCCTCCCTCCTTCCCTCCTTTCCTTCCTTCCTTCTTACCTTCCTTCATTCTTCCTCCCTCTCTCTCTATCATCTACCTGTTCATCTAGCTACCAGTGTAATTCACACCAGTCTCATAACTGTGGATCCATATGGGAAGATAAGTCAGACACCAGGAGCTGGGATGATGTGTCAAAGAAGCCTTTAGTCCTTCCTGTAATGTTTTTAATAATTTTTAAGTTGACTGGGTTCGGACTATCACTTGCATAATTAAAATTAATTTTTCCAAGGAAAAGAATGAAAGAGGAAGTAGAAAAGGGCGTAAGAAACAGAGGTTTGGAGTAAAGGAAGATGGCCACAGACGGATGTGCCTTCTGTCCATCCACCCACACTTCCCTGCAGCAACTAACATTCCTTAGCCCCTCCTGTGTACTGAGACCCAGAGAGAACTCAGATCCAGACCCAGTCCTCAAGATGCTTATGGTCTGGTGGGAAAGAAATACCCTTCAACACACACATGTGCCTGGCTGTTCCTGAGAGGGTGCTGCTGTGATACTGTTGGGGTCTCCTGGGGAGACCAGGTGAAAACCCACCCCTGCCAAGGGCCAGGAGGTGACAAAAACGCCCAGGCCTTCCTGTTACTTCGAGAGGGTCATTGAAGCTGGGAGTGGGGCAGGGGAGAAGTTACCAAGAATGTGAGAGTTTGGCTTGCTTCTGAAGCCACGAAGCTGGACCCATATCTCACAGTAACTTCAAACTCTTAGGCTTGAGTGATTCTCTTGCCTTAGCCTCCCGAGTAGCTGAGACTACAAGCACCTGCCACAATGCCCAGCTATTTTTAGAGAAGGGGTCTCACTCTTGCTCAGGCTGGTCTCAAACTTCTGAGCTCAAGCAATCCACCTGTCCCGGCCTCCCAGAATGCTGGTATTATGGGCAAGAGCCACCGCACCTGGCCTCAGATGGGAGATTTAGAAATGTGGCCTGGCAGTGCAGATTGGGGAGATAGGGCTTGAGACAGGCCACCTGGGAAGCCTCTGGGCTGATGCCCAGGCAGGATGGTAGTGGTCTGCTGGAGGCAGTCAGTGTTCCCAGTGATTACAGAGGGGACCTGACAGCCTACGGTGCTGGGTGAGCCCCACAGGAGTTGAAGGTGCCTGAGACTTGGTCTACTTCCATTGGAGGCAGGAGGCTGTGCAGGGGAGGAGGCTGGGTGAGCCCCACAGGAATCAGGAAGGTGCCTGAGGCTTGGTCTACTTCCAATGGAGGCAGGCCGCTGTGCAGAGGAGGAGGCTGGGTGAGCCCCACAGGAATCAGGAAGGTGCCTGAGACTTGGTCTACTTCCAATGGAGGCAGGGGGCTGTGCAGGGGAGGAGGCTG
>NW_003852418.1:299437-412339 GCF_000181295.1 Otolemur garnettii | reverse complement strand
CCCCACAGGAATCAGGAAGGTGCCTGAGATCTGGTCTGCTTCCAATGGAGGCAGGGGGCTGTGCAGGGGAGGAGGCTGGGTGAGCCCCACAGGAACCAGGAAGGTGCCTGAGACTTGGTCTACTTCCAATGGAGGCAGGCCGCTATACAGGGGAGGAGGCTGGGTGAGCCCCACAGGAACCAGGAAGGTGCTTGAGACTTGGTCTACTTCCAATGGAGGCAGGGGGCTATGCAGAGGAGGAGGCTGGAGAAGAAAGGTCCAGTGTGGTAAGGGCAGGGAAGGGTCCTCAGTGTACACAGGGAGCCCCTCCCCCAGTCCTGCTCTCAGGCACATGGATGGAAGGAGCCCTAGGTTGAGAAGGACAGTGGGCGACAGCAGAAGTCCCAGAGGAGAGGGAGCCGCCCTCGGTGAGCAGACAGCACAGGACAAGGCAGAGCACTGAGCCCAGAGCATCAGTCCTGAGGAGCCGTGGAGCAGCGGCTGAAGAGGAGGAATGGCCCAATAGGGGGAGAAACACCAGGAGCATCCAGGGTCCCCACAAGGGGGGGGGCAGGGAAATGAGAAGGTGAAAGGGGCCCATGGGATGTGGCAAGCAGGAGGTCAAGGAGGGCTCACTTGAGAAGCATGTGGACTCAAGGTGGCTGGCCCGAGTCAGTTGGCAAGGATAGGGTGTGACAGGCGGGAACAGCAGACAGAGCAATGTTCCTTTCCCACATCGTCTGTCAATGGATGGAGGGAGGAAAGAGCACAGGTCATCAAAGCACATCTCTCCTCGTGCTGGAGGAAAGTGGACTCAGGAGGCAGGGAGAGGATGGCCGTCACCAGGGCAACCACACTGGCCGTGGAAGGAAGAGGAGCAAAGGGGAAGAGTCAGCACAGATTTGAAGGAAGAGTCAGGGAGGGGGGTGCCAGGTTTTGTCCCTGGAGATGGAGGACAGGTCGTGAGATGAGGGGTGTCTGATCAGAGGCTGGGCAGTCTGTGATACTAGCGGTATGATGGAGGGGGGCTGAGGAGGGGGTGCACACCCACGATGATGCTTAGACACTTCGGATGTCCCTGTCACCTTGTCTTCCCATGAGTGATAACTGGTTTAGCTCCCCTGGTCTCCTTAGAACACAGTCTAAGATTTGGGGTCTCCTGTCCTCAACAGTACCAGGTGCTCAGTGGATGTCGGCTTGCTGGGTGGGTGGATGGATGAGGCAGTCATCCACTCGTCCATCCACACACTACAGGGGCTCGGGGGTCAAGGGTTCTAGCAGGCTCTGGGAGGGAGCTGGCAGGGAGGGTGAGAAATAGGCCATGGGTGGCTGAAAGGAACAGTCAGACAGTAGCCAAACTCCTGGCTGCAGCACCGCCCCAGGGAAGGCAATGATATTCTGCATTAATGAGAATAGGAAAGCAACTGGTTAGGGGTGTAGAGGTGAGGAGATGCGTTTGAGGCACCCATGAAAGACCCAGTCAACACTAGGTCTAGCCAGGCATGGTGGCACACACCTGTAGTCCCAGCTACCCAGGAGTCTGAGCCCAGAGTTCAAGGCTGCTGTGAGGTATGATGGGGCCACTACACTCCAGCCTGGGTGAGAGTGAGACTCAGTCTTTAACAAAACAAAACACTGACTTCGAATCTGTGACAGGCAAAAATAAATGGGGGTGAGTGGTTTTAGGGTAGAGGAGGAGATCGGGGTGGCCTCACAGAGGGCTCTGTGCCCAAAGCGAGCTTGTGCAGGGAGCAGGTGCAGCAGGAGAGGTCAGGGATCAGGGACAGAAGAGTGGACAGACAGACAGACATTGGTCTGGAGATGACGGGGCGTTCTGCAGACAGACGTAGAGTCCATGAAAAGGTCGGAGAAAGTAGGACCCTGCCATGACCATTCCGGGCAGAGTCGTGACTCACACACACAGAGAAAGAGTAAAACTCTACAATCCCCAGAAAGCGAGCGAGGGAGCCGAAGGGGAAAGTGGAAGGCACACACACACGCACTCACACATACACACTGAACAGCGATGACGCACAAACCCGAAGCAAAATTCAATAAAGCTCCTCTGGAGAGCGGGAGGAAGCGTAGCTGAGCGAGACGCAGGCGGAGGCAGAGCGGGGGCTCCATCAATAATAAAGTTCAAAGATAAAATGAAGAGGGGGAGGTGGGACCCTCAGGGAGGCGAGAGGCAGGCAGACGCAGAGAGACACGGGCACACGTCTGCACACCCGGAAATGAGGGAGGGAGGACAAGGCCTGCGAAAGAGCCTAAAAAGAGCAGGGCACAGCTGTGACCCACATATCCACAGACACAAATTGTGACCCTCAGGGCAAAGGCCAAATCTGGAGAGAAGGAGAAGAAATGAGAGAGAAATGAGGAAGAATGAAGGAGGGAAGGAGAGAGGGAGCATGTGACTGCTCAGACAGAGAGACGGAAAAGAACCCACACTTTGCGCACAAGTTCTGGGGACCACCCCCAAACCCAGAAGAAGACAACACGGCAGTAGGGAAGTCCTGAGCACCTGTGTTTGTGGGGTCCCTATCTTTCATGGTGAAAAAGAGAAAACAACTTATAGGCCCCCCCCACAGGAGAGCTGATCCCCCAGGACGCAGCTCCACCCTGACACCGACTCTGAAATAGGGTGCACGCTGTCACGCTGCCCCTTTGTGGGGGGAGAATTCCCAATGTGTAGCTCATGTCCATTTCTGTGGTGTAAATACTACCAGCATGGCCAGTTTTAAGCAGCCGCCATTGAGCAGAGCTGGAAGAGATGCCCACAGTTGGCCCTCGCCCTCAGAGCAAGCTGGCTCCAGCACTCTGATGACCAGCAGCCACAGGCTCAGGGCAAGTCTTGTCATGGCAAAAAACCCACTGGTAAACCCTACGCACAGTAAATAGCATTTATATTTTAAAACATCCACCCAGGCTCAGTGCCTGTAGCTTAGCAGCTAGGGCACCAGCCACATATACTGGAGCTGGAGGGTTTGAATCCAGCCAGGGCCTGCCAAACAGCAATGGCAACTATAACCAAAAAAGAGCAGGGTGTTGTGGCGGGTGCCTGTAGTCCCAGCTACTTGGGAGGCTGAGGCAAGAGAATCAAACAAGGCCAAGAGTTTAAGGTTGCTGTGAGCTGTGACACCACAGCACTATACTGAGGGTGACATAATGAGACTCTGTCTCAAAAAACAAAACAAAAAAATCCCCCCAAAGCAACTCTATCAGGATGAGAAGATATCGATATCGATGGTGTACACGGGGTCACACAGAACTGGCCACAGTGGCTTCCCTGGTGGGGTGAGGATGTGATGGTGGGAGCAAAGAGACTCTGGTCTTCTCTGTTATGCTTTAATTTTGCACAGAGAGAACTTCTTTGTACATCAAATGTACTATTAACAACTAATGGTTTAAATCAGAAAAGGGAAAAAGTGGAGGCAGGGGAGGAATATGAGATGGAGGAGGAGGAGGAAGGGTGAGAGCTCTCCAGATCCCCAGGCCATCCATCTATCCTTCCTCATTCCAGCCACAGACCTTCCCAACCCTGCTCTATGCTAATGCAGATCCTACCTGCCTTCCCCACAGCCCAGAGAGGGTGGGGGAAGATGCCTCTGGGTGCTTGGGGAGGGGAGTTCTCCCCTAACAGCATGGGGTCCCAGGAAAAGGCCGCAGAGACCTCTTTAAGGAGCATATGGGGTCCCAGGGTCCTCCCCTGACCCTGCTCAGCAGAATTGCAGGGCCAAGATTTGCAGGGCACAGAGGGGCTGATAGGAGCACCAGAGGCTGCAAAGGAAACAAGAGGGGGATGGCCCAAGAGGTGGGAGTCCAGGTAGGAAGGGGGTCTGGAAACCAGGGTGGACCCCCCCAAGAGGTCCCCCAAGGAGAGAAAATGGTCTGTGTCATTTGGTGACCTTGTCCAAGCCCCCAGGTACACACAGAGCCACCCCTGTGGTGAGGCCAGATTGAAAGGTCTATGAAGGAGAGAGAGGACTAGATGGAGATGGGAACCAAGGTCAAGGGAGATCAGGCCCCGAGGTGTGCAGGAGGTGAGTCTGCTCACCCGCTGAGAGCACCCAAGGGAGGGAGGATGAAAGGGCAGCCGTTGCCGGGGCAACCACACTGACTGGGAGGGCTGAGAAGATCAAAGGAGATGGAGAGGGAGGCTGTGGAAAGAGCCAGCCCTGGGCGGAAGTGGGAGGCAGGCAGAGGCCAGGGGCTTATCTATGTTTTCCATCCCGGATTTGGAGAAATGGGAAGCACAGAGCTGGTTGAGGATTTGGTGAATCTGTACTGCTGGTGGGGTCCTCAGTGGGGTCCTTGGTGGGGTGCATGGACACAGAGTGCTTCAGCAGTGGGGTCTAGAGTGGACCCGGAGATGTGGGGCAGACACAGCCACACACACTGGGATGCTCAGAGTGACATGAGAATGCAGGATAGGAGGCACCTGGGGCTCAAAAGGGTAGGGCGCCGGCTCCATATGCTGAAGGTGGCAGGTTCAAACCCAGCCCCAGCCAAAAAAAAAAAAATGCAGGATGCATCCTGTATCACCCTGTATTCTCAGTGCAGTGATGGGTTTGCTTCCCCAG
Organism: Otolemur garnettii; assembly: GCF_000181295.1. Classification (NCBI taxonomy): domain Eukaryota; kingdom Metazoa; phylum Chordata; class Mammalia; order Primates; family Galagidae; genus Otolemur; species Otolemur garnettii. Next base: position 407,780 of record NW_003852418.1, on the reverse strand, counting down.
GGACTCAGTCACACAGGCTGTAGACTGGGCTGTGGGAGCTGTATCCTCCGCAGAACACCCAGTAGGTGTTTAGGGCATGCTTGTCAGATGGGTAGGTGGATGGGTGGATCAAGAGGTGGGAAGAAGGAGAGAAGGGGAGAGAGGGAGGGAGAGGAAGAAGGGAGGAGGATAGAGAGGGAAGATGATGGATGGATGGGTGGATGGATGGAGTGGTTACTACTCATGGTCAAGTTACAAGATGCTGAGTCCTGGGTGGTGACAGGCCCTGAGGAGTTAAGCTGGGGTATTGACCAGCCCTTGGATGGAGACATGGCAAGGGGGGCAATGGATGGGCTATGGGTGACAGGAGAGGGCATCAGAGATGACGCCTAGCTGCTCATGCTCAGGTGGGTGATATTCAGTGTGAGGCCTGGGAGGTGATGGCCTGGAGTGTGAAGATGACCTGTGGGTGACCATGTGTCCTGGTTCCAAATCTGAGGCTGCTATTGAGGGTTCAAGGTAGCAGGCGAGGGACAGGCGTATTGACCAGAGGAGCAAGGCCAGGACCAGGAGTGGGGGCCTGATGTTGGAGGGCAGGAGAAGAAAGTTGTAGACAGACAACGGCCTGGAGCTCAGCAAGCAGCCTGTGTGCAGACAGAAGGATAAACAAATGGATCGTCCCTGAGAATGACCCTGACTGTGCCCTGGAGGGAGACACGTCAGACACGTATGTACACACGTGTACACGTGAACAAAGAGACGTAAAGTTAGGATGCCAATAGACCCAGAGAAAGGCCGGGGGCTGGGCAGCAGGTATGGACCCTCAGAGACTCAGAGCAAAACTCATGAAGGCCCCTGTGGGAGGTGACAGGGACATAGCACACAGTGGGAGCACACTGGTGGGGAGATAATGGTTCAAGGGTGAGTGGGTGCATGGACAGATGGACCCTCGTGGAGACAGGGAAGATAGAGCAGGTGGGAGACACGTGGATGCCCAGACAGACAGGGTGGAACCTACCAACCACGGGGTAAGGACTGACCCAGAGGAAGGCAGCAGGGTGGTTTCCCTGGGGGAGACCCAAGCCCAGGCCCGTGGGCCACACATGCACCCTGAAAGCCAAGCTCAGGAGTGGGAAGATGGAAAGTGGGTTAAGCCCAAGACTGAATCCTGATAAGGGCCCCGGGAGAGGGAGACATACAGGTGTGACCCCCAGCGGGACAGACACACTGAACACATGGTGTCCCAGCAAGCAATGACCAAATCCAGAGAATGAGGAGAAGCTGAGGGGACAGGGACAGGAGGAGAGGCACAGGGAGGCTCTGGGTGCCAAGCACAGACTCTGGGGAACCCAGAGCACAAAGGGAAGAGGTGGGAAGGCAGGCTGTGTGTCTTAGTGAGTGTGGGGAAGCAGCCGCATACCCACCCACAGGGTGCACAGTACTGGGTACAAAGGGGCAGCCTTCTGCACTCCCACCCCCTGCCCTAGAACCCTAGTGAGAGAAGCTCATGGCAGAACAGACCACAGAATCGCATGCCCAGTTCAGTGTGACTCCTCATTCAAAATAAAAAGCCAAAGCCAACACTGCCCACAGTACCTCCCCTTTTCAAACAAGAAAATAATATACAGTAGAACCTCCATAGTTGAGCACCTCCCTACACTGACCCCCTCCTTAAGTTGACCTAATTTTCACAGACTGACATATATACGTATCAGTAGAGCAGGCCTAGCTCCTCATATTGACCAGTTTGTTACTATCCCTTGGGTGGTCAATAGAGATTCTTCTGCAATGATTCTCCCAAATCAATACTGTTGTTTTCCTGTGGGGAGTGGAATTTGGACCCACATCCACTGACATCCACCCATATATATGTATCAGTAGAGCAGGCCTAGCTCCTTATGTTGACCAGTTTGTCACTGTCCCTTGGGTGGTCAACAGAGATTCTTCTGCAATGATTCTCCCAAATCAATACTGTTGTTTTCCTATGGGGAGTGGAATTTGGACCCACATCCACTGACATCCACCCATATATACGTGTCAGTAGAGCAGGCCTAGCTCCTTATGTTGACCAGTTTGTTACTGTCCCTTGGGTGGTCAACAGAGATTCTTCTGCAATGATTCTCCCAAATCAATACTGTTGTTTTCCTGTGGGGAGCGGAATTTGGACCCTGGACTAGACCGGATGAGAAGTGGGCAAGTGTCTGGTCTTATCCTCTTATCTGTGAGGTTTGCGTTTTGTTTTGTTTTTTCATTTTTGTTTATTTGTTTCTTTCACAAACACAGCAGATCAGTGAACCACTTGCATAATTAAAAATTAACTTTATAAAGGGCAAGAGAGGACATGGCAAGGGAGGAAGAGAAGAGACTGCTAGAACGACACACCTGTTTGTCCATTTGCCCCTCCTCCTCTCTCACCTGAGACCTGAAAGGAATCCAGGGGCAGACCCTCTTCCCTAGAAGGTTCAAGTCTGAGGGACAAGAAGGATGTCTGGTGCCCGGGCCTGGGGGGTCTTGGGGAACAGCATCAGCCAGCAAGTCCTCTACAGGGGGACCCAGGCCACCGGTTGTCCTGACCGCCCCACCTGGCAGACACCTCGCCCTGTCCAGTTTAGTATCCACAGTCTGTTGGCCGCTCCCCTCCTGTGGGCACATCCACAGCTCTCATGGCCCTGCTTTGTTGTTGAACTTGCAAACCCCCAACCTACATAGACTCCAATTCTCCACTCGCTCTCATCCTCTCTTTTTCTTTTCAACAATGCCTTATTGTTACACATGGGGTGGGGTGGGAGGGAGTGATGGGGGAGTCCGAGGATGGGATACCCCAGCCCAGGTAGACGAGAGCTCAAGTCTGGGCTCAGCTGGGTGCAATGGGGTGCGGACAGTAACCCGCCCTGTTTCTCAGAAGAAACTGCCCCAGGAGAGTGGGCAGAGCAGGAAGCAGCAGCAGAAGGTCAGGTCGGGGCTCAGCCACATTCCAAGGAGGGAACAGAAAATCCTACAAAGGAAGCAGAGAAGGATCAGCCAGAGAGGAGGAGAAAAGCCCTAAGCCATCAGCACCCTTGGAGCTAGCGGGGGAGAGAAAGCATTGCAGCAGGAACTGCCCATCACATTGAGGTAGGACAAGAAAGAACTGGTTGGGTTTGGCCATCAGGACGTTGGTGGCAACTTGCCTGGGCCTGGCTGTGGATTCAAGGCCAGTCACGGGTGGCCACAGAGAAATAGGGGGTGAGGGGTGGGGAAGCAGAGCTAAGGGTTCCCTCCCTGGCACCTCCATGGACAGGAGGAGGGAAGGGAGATGCAAACAGAAGGTCAAAAGCTTGAGGGAGTTTCTCCTTGGATGCTGGGCTTCTGCAGGACACAGCCTGGCCTTTGGGGGTCTGTCATCAACAGGACACCCGAGAAGAGCTCACACCGTACTCGGCAGTGAGTGGATGGTAGGTGGATATGGTCTAGGCATCAGATTCTTATAGCTGGGCTGAGGCAGGAGCTGAGGGGAGGGTAGAGGAGGTCTTGGCAGGAAGAAGGGACAGCAGGGCCACGGAGACAGATGAGAATAGTCAGAGATGATTCTGGGCTCCAGTGCTGGCACATGCAGATACAGAAGTGATGCCATGGACTGAGGGCCAGGTAGGGGCTTCCTCAAGCTCAGGCCAGTGGCTCAAGGGGAAGGGAAAGGAGTCTAGGCTGTAGGAGGGGCCAGAGGACCTCGGGTGAGGGAATGTGAATGAAGTGAACAGAGAACCCTGGGACAGCCTTGGGGCCTGAGGGGTGAGAACAGGAGGAGGAGTTGGGGAAGGAAAGCTGGAGAAATGGGACAAACATCCTGGCACTGAGCTAACTGGGCAGGCAGATAGGCAGGCAAGGAGAGCGACAGAGAGGGTGGGGGCAGTTCTAATCATGCCTCAGAGGAAAAGGTGAGACCCACTGGAGCAAAAATGGGGACACAGGTCCTGGCACCCAGTAACTACTGTGTGTTGTGGGTGGATGAATGGATGGATGGATGGAAGATGGGTGGTGGATAGATGGACAGATAAATGGATGACGGACGGATGATGGATAATGGATGAAGGGATGGATGGACAGATGGATGGAAGGATGTAATAACTCAAGGAGTAAAAATACAATCAGATAAAGGAACCAGAAAGAGAAAGATTCCTGTGGATTACTTTGCCAGTCATCATGGTGATAACTGAGATTACCTCTGGGGAAGGAGGTTGGAACTTGGATCAGGGAAATCAATGCGAATGTCAAGACTTCAGAGAAAAACTCCGCAAGCCCCCAGAAAAGAGACAGCTGCAGGGGGAAGGCAGCCAGTACACGTACCACACACTTACACACACATACGCTGCAGGAATGACGCACAGCCTCAGAGCAAAATTCAATAATTCTCCTCTGGAGAGGGAAGAAGCAGAGATGAGCAAGGCAAAGTCAGACACAGGAAGAGAAGGGTGGTGTATCAATAAGAAAGTTGAAAACAAGGGGGGCATGGGACACGCAGACAGATAGGCGGGGGCAGCAGAGACCAGGCACAGGCTCACAGGTGCACCAACCCCTCCAGCAGGTGCCCCACACCCACCTGCCTAGCACAGGGTCCTGGGAGGGCTCCGTGCACATTGGTTGGCTGGCTGGATGTATGGATGGGGTGGATGGATGGACAAAGTAACCCAAAGACTGGAAATAAAACTTTATAACAGGCCCAAACAAAGAATGTTCTAGATGCCTTCTGCCTGCTGCTCCAGTTCCCTCTCCACCCCTCTCCTGTGCTCCAGAGGGCTGACTACACAACAGCCACCATCCGGGGCTCCCCCACACTCTGGCTTCCTTTTGGGTTTGGCCAACGGGCTGCTCTGGGAGGAGAGGGGTGTGGGAGGAGAGTGAGATGAGGATGTTCATTCCCCTGGGTCACCTCAGGCCAGGTGGCCCCTTAACTGAAGGCTCCGGCTCTCCTCATGGCAGCCTCTCCCTGTGACCATCTGTCCCCAGGGCTTGGTCCTTACTCCCACTCTCCCCCTTAAGGAGTAGGGCTGGTCACAACCTCACCACTATTAGTCCCGGGTTTCTGCAAAATCCGTCAGCATTTCTCGACTCCCACGTCTTGCAATATAGCACCTTTGTAAATAAACTCCTCAGATTTTCCTACATTCGAGCGCTCTGTCTCTTTCCTGTTGGGACCCTGGCTAACACAAACCCATGGTGAGAAGAAACAGACAACACCACACAGAGGGACGGCACAGCCGCGTCTAGGAAGAACAGGGAGAGCTGAAAAGCTGAGAGGGAATGAGGAAGGAGGGAGGAGCAGCGACCCAGACCCCTGGATGAAGGGAGCACGCACAGATGAGGGAGCAGAGACACAGGTGTTCACGGCCGCCATGTTTTAGTGGCAAAAAGAGTAGAAATCGCCTAAATCCCCATTCTCAGAAGAAAGGCTAAATAAACCATGACGGTTCTGTCCTCTGGAACACCACACAGCTGAGAAAAAGGCCAGTGTACATCTGTGTGCACCCAGATGGAAAGAGATGCCCAAAATATTATTGAGTCTCTCATGAAACAACCACACACATAGCTAGCTCAGTGTAATTCCTGCAGGAAAAAAGTGCCCTGAACCAAACCCTACCACAGAACACTTTAGATTGCCACAGGGGAAAATGTATGTTTCTATGTTTAAAAATAAGTATACAGTACAGATCGAGACTGCTAAAGTGAAAAGCGGTTCCTTCTAGAGGAAGAGGCAGGCGGACAGGATGGGAGGCGGGTCAAAGAGGACCCTGCAGTCTTATCCGTAATCGCAGTACTTTACTTTTTAGGCAAAGATGATGTACTCATGTGTCACTTAAGTAGTTAAACATTAATTTTTAAAAGAGAGGAGGAAGCAATGGAGAAAGAGAGTAAGAGAGCTGAAGGAAAAGGAGAGCCCCCCCGCCCCCCGACAGACAGTCCAGCCATCTGCTCATCTATCCCCTCTCCAGCTGCAAATGTTGGGTCACATTAGACATGAGACAGACCCTGCCCCCAAGAAGCTCAAAGGGAGAGCTAACCAAGCCATGCCTGAGGGCCCCGGGCACCCTGGAGGGGAAGGGCCAACAGGGCTGTAGGTGGAGAGGACACAGGACGAAGGCCTATGGGTGGAGGGGTCCCAGCCCAGCAGGAAGGTTCTGGGCCACAGACAGGTATGACCAAGATGAAGGGACCCTCCCATGCCCCGAGAGGGGTGGAACTGACCTGGAGAAAACAGGGCATGGCATCTACTGGATAGATGGAAGGAAGGGCGGGTGGGCAGGTGGATGAGCGAGGAAGTGGAGGGGTGGCTGGATGGGAGGGTGGAAGGAACAGACAAATGGACAGACAGGCGGGCAGGTGAAGCAAGCAGCAACCCTGAGCATGTATGTACAAACACACACACACAGAGCAAGACACAGAGAAAGAGAAAAACATCAGACACAGAGAAAGAGAAAAACATCAGACTCAGAAACAAGAGAGAGGGGCAGCACCTTTGGCTCAAAGGAGTAGGGCGCTGGCGCCATATACCGGAGGTGGTGGGTTCAAACCCAGCCCTGGCCAAAAACTGCAAAAAAAAAGAAAGAAAAGAAAAACAACTGAGAGAGAGAGAGAGAGAGCGCTGAGGAAGGGCAGCAGCTATACACACATACACAGCAGGAATGACGCACAAATGGAGCAAAATTCAATAACTCTCCTCTGGAGAGAGGAAGAACGTGGGTGAGGGAGCTGGGGGTGGTCAACAGAAAGTTTAAGAATCAAAGAAAGGGAGCGAAGCCCTGTGGGGAGAGGGCGGGCAGGCAGGTGGAGGCGCAGCCCACAGCCTGATAGGGCTAACTTGTGTTGGTGGCTGGACACTCAGTGGGGTGCTGGAGGGGGACCCAAGCCTGAGGAAGGCCCAGAGGGACAAGACCTAGGGTGAGATGACTCTCCGCCTCAGCCCTTCCACCTCCAGCAGACCCACCCCGTACCTGCTCCTACCCAGAAGTTTAGCCCTGTGAGTGAACCAATGGGCCCCGGGGCTCCCTGCTCCTTGCTAGGCTTGGCCAGGGGTCCTCCAGCAGGAGATGGGGGGAGGAGAGAGGAGGCCAGTGCATCTGCTCCCTGGGGCTCAGGCTGCTGCATCTCTCTGTTCTCGGCAGTCTTCTCTCCACAATTCTAGAAACTTCTCCACCCTCATTCCTAAGAACCATTGGTGATAACAAGACTGCTACTCCTCTAGGCTCCTGCACTGACCCCTTTCCTCTTCTGACCCCCACCCCATGCCCACACCTCCGTGTCTTTGTAAACAGACACTCCTGGTTTCCTGAGTTTGAGGGAGACATGTTTCCTGCTGGAACCTGGCTGCAGCTTAGGCAGGAGCAGGGTCGAAGGGGACCTCAGGCATGGATAGAAGGCCTTCGTGCTTTCTACAAATACAATAGGTCCTTCTAGCACATGTGGAATTTGGACATTACTTGCAGAAAGGAAAGATGAAGAACAAGGGGAGAAGAGCAAGAGAGTGGGGGGAAGGTGAGAAAGAGGAAGAGAGTGGGAAAAAACAAAAGAAAGAACATGAGAGTGGGGAAGAAGATTCACAGGCACCTTCTGTCTGTCCTGCCTCCACTGTCCTTCCCGTGCAGCTGGGGTGGGGGAGACCACAGAGGAGCACATCCTGATGCTTGATGCTCCCAGAAGAGTGCTCCCTGGGTCCTGCAGGGCCCCAAGGCAGGGTTTCGGCTGGGGCTTCTCTGTGGAGGATGCCAGTGAGGAGCTGGCCAGGGTGAGCTGTGGAAGGGGAGGACGGGGCCGGCAGTGGACAAGGCACACAGTGGCAGGGGCCAGGACAGCCCTGGGAGCACCCAGATCCCACACGGGCTGGATCCCACTCTCCAAAGGAAACAAAGGAGGCTCAGCCTAAGAGGCAGAGGAGACCTGGAGCTCTCAGAGTCTGGGAGCTGGGGAGGAGTTGGTGTGTCCAGAAGCCACACTGGCTCTAGGGGGCAGAGGACAGCAGAGGACAGCAGGTTGTCCAAGGGCAGGTGGGGCAGCCTCACAGGTGCTCAGGGGCTTCAGACAGGGCTTCTCCATAGCAGAGGGAAAGGGAGAGAGATAGCCAGTGCCCAATACTCACTGGCAAGGATAGCTAGAGGTGGGAAGAGCAAGGGGGAGGTGGGAGTGACACTTTGGGGAGGACTGCGAACACCTGGGGGCAGACTGGGGACAGCGATGGGGTAGGGGAGGTCAGATGTCAGGCTCTGGAAATGGGGTGGGGTAGGAGGGCCACACAGAACCGAGGAGGGGATGATGGGCCAGTGGGGTCTGAGGATGAGACAAAGGGCAGAGGTGGAGGGGACACTGAAGTGAGGCAGCACTTGTGGCAGGGCCTTTGGACTCCTGGGGCTGGGCTGAGGGAGGGAGGGAGACAGGACTGCAGGAGGCATCTGTGCGGGAGAGCAGGAGGGGGGAAGAACTGGAGAAGTGGCCAAGAGTGACCCCACACAGACAGGCACAGATGCACAAGCACACGAATGTACACATGCACTGGTGCACAGAGCGAGACCCAGGGTGCTCGGTGGCAGCCTGCACATAGATGGATGATGGGTGATGGATGGATAGTTGGTCCAGGCATCAAAAAACTAATGCCTGGGCTGTGGAGGGTATGGGGATGGGAGCAGGGAGGGGGGCTGCTCACGGCCCCTCAAAGAGAGATTTGACAGGAAAGGGGACAGATGGGTGGTGGGTGGTAGGAGTGAGTGAAGTCAGAGATGACTCGGGCTCCTGGCTGCGAAGCCCCAGGTGGTGGTGATGCTCAGCGCTAATGAGAACTGGGCGAGAAACACGTTCAGAGGATGGGACAGAATGCACCGGGCTTGCGTGCAGAAGCCAAGTCTGCGTGAGCCACAGGCAGGAGGGGGAGAGGAAGAGGAAGGTCTGGGCTGCAGGGGTACTGGGGGATCAGTGAGAAGAAGGATTCTGCCAACTGGCCCAAGGAGCCAGTGAAAAGTGGGAGCCCCAAGATCTGAGGGTGAGGAAGGCAGGAGGAGTCAGGCTGTGAGAGAGAGACAGGACAGTCAGATAGACCCTGGGACCCACCACAACAGTGTGCTGTTTCAGATGGACAGACAGGCCGAAGGATGGGGGGTCACTGAGAACGACAGAGGGTGGAACCCAGTGGTGCCAATGTGTACATAGGAGCCCACACAAGTACACAGCAGGAACAATGCACAAACTCAGAGCAAAATTGAATAACACTTCTCAGGAGAGTAGGAAAGAGCACAGCTGTGCCAGGGATATCAAGGTTGGAGAGGAGTACGGCAATGTGTAAATTCAAAAGTAATAACGCAGGGAAGAGTCAGGGCCCTTGGGGAGCCTGCTAGCAGGCAGGTGAGACCCCTCGGGTGTGGGTGCGCATGCACTCTGACACACACACCACTCTTAAGCCCCAGCTCCTGGAGCAGGCTGCTGGGTTTCTGTAGGTGGGTGTCTGGGAGGACAGGTGGAGGGATGAGAAGATGGGGGACCCAAGGGTGAAAACAAACCCTGAGGAAGACCCCAGAGAGAGGAAGTGTCCTGAAATTACCCGTTTGGTTGTGACATCAATTTCCTGAGGGGCCTGAACTGTTACACACACAGAGTGGGGAATAGGCAACACACACACACACGAACTAGGGCCAAGTCCAGAGAGAACTGGGAAGATGAGGGAAGAAAAAGAGAATGAGGCAAGGAAGGACAGTCATAGAGAACTGGGAGACCCCAAGAGACAGATGAGTGCCCAGAGTTTGGGAAGCTCTAGAACCTAAAACAGAAGAAGCTGAATACATACCCGTGTTCATTGCAACCTTATCTGTAGGGGTGAAAAAGTAGAAACAACCAAAATGCCCATTTCTGGGGAAAGGGCTGAATAAATGCTAACGTTCTAGCGCAGGCGTCCTCAAACTACAGCCTGCGGGCCACATGCAGCCTGCCTAGGACATTTATCCGGCCCGCCAGGTGTTTTTGCAGCAGCTGCCTGTCCTGCTTAGCAGCTGACTCATCCCAGGGTGCAGTCGGGCCCTCCAACTGTCTGAGGGACAGTGAACTGGCCCCTGTTTAAAAAGTCCGAGGACCCCTGTATCTAGCGCATTCTTTCTCTGGAATTCCTTGCAGCAGAGGGAAGGAATTAAGAGCGGCTGAATGTTCTAACAAGGAAAAAGGGGCCTAAGGGAACAGTTGAGAGTAAACGCTCACCGGAGAATAATAGACACAGTATGAGACAATTTCTCTTAAAAACAAGAACAATATTCTGATGACAAGACTACCACACCATACTCTGCATTTTCTAGAGGAATATAGATGCTTCCATTTCCAATTGTTGACTGATTTTTTTTATACTGACCTTTTTATTTTGCAACCTGGCCAAACTCACTGAATAGTTCTAGGAAATGTAGGTTCTTTAGAAGTTTCTATATAGACAATAACGCTGTTTTCTAATATAGAGTTTTATTTCTTCCTTCCCAGTCTGTAGGTTCTTTTATTTCTTTTTCTTGCTTTATTGCACTGGCTAGGCTGGCCAATACACTGCTGAATAGGAAAGGTATAAGCAGAAGTCCAGGCCTTGTTCCTGATCTCAGGAGGAAAGCAGTCTTTCACCATTGGCTATGACTGTAGCTGTTTTATGAGGGTGTGTATGTGTGTGATGAATTTTTTCCCACTATTTTGATAACTCTAGTTTCTTCTTGGGAAAGGGAGGATTGGAGACCAGGATATAGGTTGGGGGTACAGCAGAAGAGGCTTCAGACGCACATATAATGTTCTAATCTTTTAAGAAGACGACATATTTGTGTGTCCCTGGTGAGAATGAAAAAAATATAGAGATGGCAGAAAGGGTTGAGAAAGGGACTGATAAAAAACAAGCAAGAGAGGAAACCCCATGCAAACATACCTCCCACCTGTCCGTCCATCTCTCCTCCCCGCCCCAGTCTCACGCATTTCCTAGCCTTGCTCTGGGCTGACGTCCAGAGAAGACACAGACATCAAGTCCAGCAGGGGGGAAAGGCACCCAAACCAAGGCGTGCCTGGCCACGCTGGGGGTGGGGGGACTCTGGGGAGATGATGGGGTTCCCAAGGAGAGAGGGGCCTACTGAGGCTTCATCGAACGGGATGTGGTTCTTATTCTTGAAAGACAGGAGGATAAGGGCAAGAGGTCATTGTGGTGACAGTGAGGAGGAGCCATTAGGACAATAGGATGCCCCCAGGCACCTCCATACCAGGGAGATGGAGGCTTAAAGGAAAAGTGACTGTGGAGGCAGGTAGAGGGCTCTGCCTCAGCACCATGGTGGGCACAGAAGGAGCAGGGTGGCCTTGCTAAGGCAAGGAGGCCCTCCCCAGTGTCTGCGAGGGTGGGAGATGGGGACAGAAGTGGGACAGATCCAGATGAGTGCTCTCCAGAGCAGAGAACAGTGTGCATGATTCCAGCTGAGAGGAGCCAGGACAGAAGGGAGAATGGCAGGTGCTAGGGCAACAATATTGGCCATGAGGACCAGGAGGAACTGGGGAAAACTGGAGAGAGGTGCTGGGGCAACAATACTGGCCATGAGGACCAGAAGGAACTGGGAAAACTAGAGAGAGGTGCTGGAGGAAGGATCAGTAAGAGATTCAGTTGCAGAGATGGGGATGGGAACACGGGTGGATACTGAGGAGTTTGATCCTGTCTTGGCAAGTCTGTGCATTGCTGGGCATCCAAATGGGGCTGAGGAAGGGACAGCGGACATGCAGGAGGATCCTCCACAGCAGCCCTTGGCATGGCTAGCAAGGCACAGGTGCCCTTCATGGACAGCGGGCCACAGCAGGAGAATGCGGCCTGCAGAGGACTGGACGGAGGAAGAAGGTATGAAAACATGGCCTGGACAAGTAGGACAGGTGTCATACTCCCCCCCATCCCAAGCACACACTGTGTCATGAACAAAGAGACATAAAGTCTTGAGAAGCCCCTGTCACCCATCTTCAAGTGCAATCAGTGACAACTGGTCTGTCTTTCCCCTGGACTCTAGGCTCCTGAAAGACATGGCCTGGGGCTTTGGGGCCTGTGTCCTCAGTAGAGATCCAGTGGGTTCTCCATGCAAGTCTATTAACGGGTGGATAGGTGGATGGCTGTGGTGGTCCAGGGTTCAGTTGTCTAGGCCTGGGCTGAGGGACGGGCTGCTAGATGGGGGAGGGGCACTCAGCAGTGTTTGGAGGAAGATTCTACAGGAAGAACAGATGGGCTGTGGGTAGCAGGAGAGTATGGACTCAGAGATGACTCGGGGCTCCTGGCTGCGGACCCAGGCAGGCAATGACACTCAGCACTAATGAGAACAGAGAGAAAAACACACGAGAGTGCGGAAGTGATGAGGTATGTTTGTCACATGCCAGGCTTGCAGTCCCCAAACCAGCTGGAGGTGGGCTTTGAGTTTTCAACATGTGAGCATGAAAGCAGTCTGGCCTGTGGGGCTGTCGGCGCCAAGAGTGGAGCAAGCGGGTGCACAGCAGTAGGGGTAGAGTCCCAAGATGTGAAGGGGAAGAGGAGGAATAGGAGACAGAGGCAGGGACAGCAGACAATGTGCACTCACACACGCACACTGAGTGGCCCATAATGGGCCAGTCCTGGCCTTGACATGAAGCAGGTGTTTAATTAACCTCTTGTGGATGAGTCAACAAATAGATGGACAAAGTGTGAATGACAGTGACCCAGAGATGGGGAACTGCACAGCCCAAGTCCCAGGAGGAAAGATGTGAGAGACTGACAGATGTACACACCCACAAAGCAAGAAGGGCTTGCAAACTCAGACCAAAAAGCCAACAAGGCTCCTCTGTAGAGAGAAGGGGAATATGGCTTTGGAATGAGATAGAAACACAGGCAGTGAGGAAGGGAAATGGGATGTTCAGATATACACAGGATATAGACACGGGCTCACTGTACAATGTACACACACTTACCTTCTCACTGACTGGCATAGAACCCAGTACTTCTTAGATGGCAGACAGATGGATGGATGGGTGGATGGAGGGGTGGATGGATAGGTAGATGGAGGTAGGGGATGGATGGATGTGAGGTGGCATGATCTAATTTACAAGATCTTTCTAGGTCTTGATGGAGAATGAACTGGAAATAGGAGTAGAAGCAAAGAGCCAGAGAAGGGGCTGAGCTGGTGTCCCAGACAAACAATGGGGTTGGAAAGTAGGATTGGGCAGCTGGGATAAAGAAAATGGAATGGATTTGGGAAGCTATAGAAATTCAGTCAGTGGCACTTATGCATGGACATGAATGATGAAAGAAGAGAGGCTCCAGGATGCCTTCTGGGGTCTTTGGATGGTGTCACTTACTGATAAGGGAAAGGCTGGGGAAGGAGCAGGTCTGCAGGGGAGATAGAATAAGTTTGGCCTAGGACACAGTGAGTTCGAGATGCCTGTTAGACATCCAAATAGTGATGGTGAATGAGCACTAGAGTCTGGCGTCCAAGGAGCAGTAAGTAGAGTAGGGGAGTCATCAGCAAATAAATAGTTCACCAAACCAATGAATTGGATGAAGTCACCAAAGTAGAGCATGCAGATAAAAATGAGAAGGGGGCTGTTTAGAGGTAGAAGGAGGCAGCAGAATCCAGAAACAGAAACCGAGAAGGAAAACCAGAAGAGGGTCACATCATGAAGGCTAAGAAAAGTGAATGTCTGGGGATTAAGGAAATAATCAACCACATCCAACATTGCTGATGGGACAAGGAAAATGAGAGCTGAAAGAAACAAATATGGCTGCCGCTGAGACCATCAACTGGATGAGACAGAAATCACCAGTGATCTTGCCAAGGGCAGTGTCAACAGCAAAGTGGGCATGGGGGGCTAATTAGGGGGTAAAGAGTTCCAAGGTCTTGTTGAGGTCAAAGACATGTCAAAGGCATGCTCAAGTAAATGAGATGGGATAGCTCAACACTGAGCTTTCAGAGAAGTTGTTGTCATTGTGTAGCAAGGTGTGATCGTGCTTGAGGTGGAACACAGGACAGGATTGTTGGCACCTGGGAGGTCTAGACCATGGTGTTGGCTACAGCTTCAATGTGGGTACTTAAGGCATCAAGGACAGCCACAGAATAAGGAATAGGACAGAGAACCGGGAAACACAAACCTCAGTGATGGAACAGACACAGTAGGGGGTTGGCAGGTGACCACCCAATGAGAGGTTCAATGAATCAAGCACTCTGTGGGGCACCACCCTCCATGCTAGGGTGCAAGGCATCTTTACCAACACAAGGACCCCTACAGGAGGAGCATGTATAGGAGAAGATGCTGAGTCCACTTTGGAACTCACGGAGTAGCAGGTCCTTGAGAGACATGGCTCATTTTATAGTTCTGAGGGTTAGAATAAAGATTAGGCAGGATTTAGAAACTCAAGAATCATCCATATATTGGGGGGTGATGGAAATTATGAGCAGGGAGAGAGAGTGGTGTGTGGGGAGTGAGACCCTTCTTTCAGGTGAGACTGATGGTTCTGTCAGTGATAAACGTGAGGAAGGCCAAGCAGGGGCCAAACTTGGAGGATGGAGGTCAAGGGCTCATTTGGAACATGTCAAGTTTGAGTGGCTCGTAGACCTACACAGGAAGATGGCCATGAGGCAGCTGGGGAGCTAAGCCTGGTGTTCTGGCTCTAGCTGGGAATCATCAGCATGAGTCTTGTTGGGTTTTCAAGTCATAGGACTGGATGAATCAAGCTTCCCAAGGAAGCGAGACAGAGACAGACTGAGCCATGGGCCCAACAACGTTTCAACCACTCTTAGAAGGCATTCCCCAACCCTTCTCCAGCCATCAAAAGACACGAGGAGAGATGGAAAGGGGTATCCTGGAAACCAAGAACAGCACTTGAAATAACTGCGAAGAGTCCAAGTGAAATGAAGACCACCAATCATGAGATTTGGCAGCATGGAGGCCACTGATGACCGTGACCTGGCCAAGAGGAGGGAAGAGGGGCTGGTGGAAGTGGGTGAAGAGGGGGTGGGATGATGGGAGCCTTTCCATGCGAAGGGAGGGAAGAAGTGGGGCTGTAGGTGGGAGAGAGATGGAATCAAGGGAGAGATCTTTTTCTAAGATGGGAGAGGCTTGCACAACGGCTGGAAAAATCCAAGAAATTTTCAAAAGGTAGCCATCCTTCAGAAATGTTAAAAATTCCTTCCCTAGAGACAAGGAATGTGAGTGGGGGAGTGTGGGGATCTGAGAAAAGTACAAGGAATAAGAATGGCACAGCCCCGGGTCATTCACTCATTCATTCAGAAAACCTTTAATGACCGTTACCCATTTAATCTTTAATCACAGCTACAGATCTTGGACGGCCTGGGCCTGCCACAACAGCTTTTCAAGATTTGCCTAATCCTTGAGGCACCCCATGAAGAACGCTTCAGCTTTAGCTTCCTTTACAGCCATTGGAGCCTTGGGAAAGTAACAGGTGTTTGAGCCAGAAGTGGAGGGGTGAGGGTGGAGGTGGGGGCCAAGGCGGGCCAAGCTGCAGGAGGGGCCCCTAGAAGGACAGTCAGCAGGAAGTGGGGACAGATAGGTTGTGGGCAGTGGGGACTGGAGACTTCAAAGATGTCTCCCCACCCCCACTCCATCCCAGCTGCAGCCCCGGTAGGTGGTGACGCCCAGCACTAATAAGAACAGGAGAAAAACACATCTGGGGGCTGCAGAGACAGGTGGTGGGTTTGAGGCCTCTGGAGAGGGCCTGGGCAGGTGCTGGCTTTGTGTCTTCATCCTTGGTGGCCCTCAGGAAGGAATTCTGGGGGTCGGCACAGCAGGCAGGGGATGAGCTGCCCAGGGAGAAAGTACAGAATCAGGGAACAAGGATCCCAGGGCAGGACAAGACATGCAGGAAAGAGAAAGACCCCAAGGACCTTTAACTGTGAGAGAGAAATGCTTAACACATCATCTTACATCACCTCATAGGGTGATTCTGGAGGTGGACAGCCTAGGTTCAAATCCCCACTTCCACTACTAACTTGCTGTGTGGCCTGGGATTAGTCATTTAACCTCTCTGGGCCTTGATTTTACCATCTGTAGAATGGAGATAATAATAGTATCAAAAATCTTATTGACTCTATGAATGTGACCATAAAAGACGAAGTGAAAAACAGACATAAGGCGCTCGGCGCCGTTTCCAGCGTGTAGTAAGCACTGCACAAGAATTAGCTGTTGCTGCTGCTGTTACATCCTGTCTTGCTCTGCTCTTAAGCACCCACAGCCTTTAGAAAGCAGACATGCAAAAAGAGAACAATGACGTGACGTGGGATTTGTTTTAACAACCACATTTATGAGGGGGCCACTTACAAAAAGGGAATCAGAAACGGCTTTAGCAAGGAAGGACCATTTGAGCTGAGCTTTGAAAGATGCAGAGAAGTTCCCCAGGAGGAGAAGGCGGTTTTTATTCATTCTTCCAGCTGCTCTTGGTATCCCCAAGTGCCTCACATGTGTTCACTCCTATACTGGACAGGTGAGAACAGAGCCCCAGGCAGAACATGTGCTTTGGGCCTGCCTTGTGCCACGCCCAGTCAGGGGACAAAGCAGACACAGAAGAGATAAATGGTTATAAGAAAACATGGTGACAGCAGTGATGGGACTTGCCAGGGCCCATGGAAGCCCCAAAGCAGAACACCCACTCGGGGGGTGATGGGAAGGGGCAAAGAGAAAGAGGGAGCTGGGTGAAGGAGCAGGGAGGGGAAGAGGACTGTCTCCTGGGCCAAGGGGACGCCAGAGCAAAGCCTTTAGGCATGGGGACCCTACATTGGGGGAGGCCACCCATGTCCCCAGTGCTCCTGAGCAGACTTCCTTCCTCCATCCTCCCCCCATAGCTCCATGTTTTCTCTGCCTGGCTCATTCTCTGAGTATCGATTGAACACCTTGGAAAAGCCACACCTGGGTGGACCAACCTCCCTTTATTCCCCAGCCCCTCACAGCCCCTTCACAGCCTTGTCCTATCCTCCTTCCCTTGCCTCTAGAAGGCGTGTTACCAAGACCTCCCACTATGTCAGGACCCCTCCCTTGCTCCTTGACCTTCACTAGCTCCCTATGGTCCACAGGGTGAAGCCCAGAATTCTCCCCACTTGCTAAAACTTGCTTTCCCGGCACTGGCCCAGCCTTCCCCAAGGCCAAGACCTACTCTCAGGGCAGTATCTCAACCCTCCATTCCCTTCTCCACTGGGGACTCTCTTGTCTCACTCTCTCCCCTAGTCCCCTCTGTCACCCACATTTTTGTCCCCTGCTTTGTGTCCTCTGTCTGCCCAAGCATCTTTCTCTCTGTCCTTGGGTATCTCTGTCTTTCTGCTTATCTCCATCTCTCCTGGCATCTCTACATCTCTCTCTGTTTCTCTGTCTCTCTCTCTCTCTCTCCTTTGGTTTTCTCTGTCTCTCTCTTTCTCTGTCGTCCTGGAATCTCCAACTCCACCTTGCTGACACTCTGCAGCTGGCCAGTCTGTTAGTGCAGACCCTATCAGCCCCCTGCAGGGCAGGCTCCACACCAAGACCCAATCTCTGTGGGGGCTCTGGGTCTTCCCACTGGGGTCTTTCTCCAGCCCCCATCATCCAACTTTGGTCTTTTCTTTCTCAATGTCTGTCTGTAGGACTGAGTTCAATTTCCTTCCAATGCCCCGTCGGTTCTGCTGGGTCTGTGTTCATGTGTGTTCCCACGTCTGTCCGCCTGTCTGTCTGCCTCAGTCAGGCCTGCTCGCCACCTCGCTCTGAGTCATTCATTCAAGCACCAGCCAGGAGCACCTCCTGCATTCCAGGAGAGGTGCTGGGGATGTTGCCGCAGACACAGGAGTGCAGTCCAGAGAGGGCCCATGATAGGGACAGCCATGGCACAATGGGAACAAATGTCCATGAGCACTGGCCCTGTGCCAAGCTGTCCTCTCAGCATGCTGCCTTCACTCTTCCAGCCTCCCCACAGCCTCGGAAAGGGGAGCCATTGCCAGCTCCATTTCAGAGATGAGGAAACTGAGGCCAAAGGGGTGAGGCCCCACCTAGGAGCAGTGACCCCAAATCCATACTCAGCCCTTCCCTGAAGTCCCCTCCTGTATACAACAGCTGAGCCAAAGGCCTTGGGGAAAGCCTGTGGCAGAGACAAGGCAAAGCTGGTTTGGGGTCAGTTTTTAGGCTGGAGCCTCACGAGAATGGGAAACCTGTATGGCTCATCCCCTCCCTCTGCTCACCGTCCCCATCCCAGACCCCTGGGGCCTCTCAGGCCCTGGCTTGGCTCTGCACTCTGCAAACCTCAAAGTTGACCATGGGCTAGTAGAGGGACTCCAGGCAAAGCCCAGGCCTGCACTGACAGAGACTAGGCCAGGCAAGAGAGCCAGAGAGGAGAGAGGGGGCACTTGAGGGCGATGTTCGGGACAGGATTGGGACAAAGCAGTGCCACTCAAGCCTGGGTGCTAACCGTGTGCAAGTGGTGTTTTCCATGAAGCCTACTCCAGCGAAACAAGAGCAAGCCACCCCCACAGCCAGACCCCTGGCTTTGCCCCCTTGTCTCCCAGGGCCACCTGAGGGAATCTTCCAGAAACACTGCCCTACTTGTTGCCAAGAGCTGTGCCTTCCTCCTGCATTGCCTCCCCCACGTCCCAAAGCTCTCATCATCCTTAAGGAGTCCAAAACCAGAAGGATGGGGCAGGAAGAGGATGGGGGGCCCAGGCAGGGGCCAGCGCAGCACTGCATCCCTGAGGAAGGCAGAGGAGGAAGAAGGGAGGGAGGGAGGGGAGCACAGCGCTCTCTCTCTCTCTCTCTCTCTTTCTCTCTCTCTCTCTCCCCTCTTTCTCTCTCTCTCTCCCCCTCTACACACACCCCCGCCTGTGGAGGGAGAGAGGCAGGAGACCCTCACACAGACAGACCTTCCAGACAGAGACATCCAAATGGGCTGACAAAGACACACAGGCGTGTCCCACGTGGGGACCCCAAATGCTTCTGAAGGAATGATTAAGTGAGAAGAGGGCAAAAGAGAATCTGCAAAGAAAGATCCACAGAGAGAAAGAAAGGCTCTCAGACACCAGGAAAGGATCACAGAAATGTTAGCCCAGGTTCCTTCCTCCTCCTCGGGAGGTGGGATCACGGGGACATTTATTCATACTCTTCTTCACGTTCTTCTGGGCATTGCCCTCCTTTTCTAAAGGGGATGTGTATTATATCTGAGAGCAAAGAAAAACAATAACTGTCATTTCTAAAAGAAAGAAAATGTCCACCGAGGGGGAACAAAGGCTGGTGAGGCTTCCGAGAGGCAGCAGCGAGGGAGGGAAACGAGAGAGTACACACGCCTGCACACACACACACTCACACACACACACAGAGCTTGCACACACACAAACTCACACACACAGAGCCTGCACACACACACACATACGCCTGCACACACACACAGAGCCTGCACACACACACACACACACACACACACACACAGAGCCCTATTCTTCAGTCTCATGGCATGAGCAGCGAGAGTGAAATTCCAGAAATCTCCAAGGAAGAAAGAGTGGAGAAGAGGAAAAAGGAGCAGCAGCTGGGAAGACTGGAGGTGAAAGGACAGACGCTCACAGGCCCCAGCACAGGCACACGTCAGCATCCACACCAGCAAAGCCCTCTCAACCACTCCCGTTACTCTTATGGCATGCTGGTAGTAACGCTCATGGGTGTCTCTCTTTACAAAGTTAATAAAGCTTTCTGTGCCCATGGCAGACAATTTAGAAAAAATGATGCTCCAGTTTTTGAATGAGCAAAAGAGCTTATGAATGGGAGTGACCCGCAGAGACAGAGGGAGAATAAACTGGGAACACACACGCAGGATGTGGCACAGGGCAAGTCGGCAGTTTTAAAAGGCTGCAGAGGGAGGGAGGTGGCAGAAAAACAAGCAGGTGCACAGGGAGCCAGAGGCCTGGTCACCCTCGCCCCAGGGGCCTCCTACAGAGTGCAGGCAAATTTCAGGGACCCCCGAGTGTCCGTGGGAATACACTCTTCCCAGATGCACACATCCCGGCCAGGAGAATGGGTTTTATGAATGAATGTGGGTGTGGGTGGCTCAGGCTGAGCACAGCAGAGGCAGAGAGGTGCCCAGAGACAGAGGGCCCCAGAGACAGACAGTGCACGCTGACAGGGACTGAGAGACGCAACGAGGGTGCAGGACAGAGATGAGGGGCAGGCTGGGGGAGACGAAGGCTGCGAGGCACACACCACATGCAGGGGTGCCCGGGTGCTCACACCAACTCTGGGTCCACTCCCCAGCATTCTGCTGGGTCCCCTCCTCTTGGAAAATGAGACTCCTAGGGACTTCTGTTGTTTTCCCCGTGCTTCTCTGTATTTTCTGAACGTTCTATCAGGAAGATGGATGCGTTACCTTTGCAATCAGGAAAAAGCATGTGCCTGGAAAGAAAACAAAGCGAGAAAGAAAAATGGTGCAGAGAGAATGAGTGGAGGTAAAGCAACAGAGAGTAAGCGAGGAGGGTGAGACACACACACACACACACAGATGCACATGTGGGTGCACACAGGCAGGAGACTCAGAGAAGAGAAGTGGGGAGGCGGTGGGCAGAGCAGAGGAGGCAGGCAGGGGGAGGCAGGCCCGGAGGCACCAAGACCCACACCCCCAGCAGGCCCTCACTCAGGAGACTGGGGTACATTTATTGATCACCTGCTGTGTGCAGGCTCCTGGGGGTAGGATGGGGTTCTAGCCTGTTCCCCTTGAGCATACCTCAATCTGGGGTGAGAGGCCCAAGCTGATGCAGAGGCCAGGCAGGGGAAGGGTCTTCCTGAGGAGCATCCTGAGCCTAAGACCACAGAGCAGGGCCCTGAGAGGAAGAGGAGTTTGCCAAACAGAAAGGGGGGAGGGCAGAGGGGAAAGATGGGCCCGCTCACCAGGCAGAGGACAGGGGTTTGGAGGAGCAAAAATACCTGGTATGAGAAGGGGATGGAGGCCTGAGTGCCAGGCCTGACAACCCAGGGCGGGGGTTCTGCTCTTTACACAGTGACAAGTTCACAGGTTTGATCCCTGATGGAACCACAGAAACAGAGTCCTTCCAGGAAGACACGGTTGAGAGTGGCCCAAGAGAGGTGGCAATGGGGGGGACTGAGAGCTGCTTTTGGGTGGTGTAAGAGATCAAAAGCTGGAGGACAGATGTACCCTGCCCTCTTGGGGCTTAGAGCCTAGTGACCAGAAGGGTGGTGTGACAGACCACAAGTCCAGGCACCTCATGATGGCTTAGGGCCAGAGAGGAGGGGGTGGCCCTGGCCTGGGCAACTAGGGGAGGGATGGGACTCTCCAGCTCTGGAGCTGGGGAACCAGGTCTCAGAAGAAGGTGAGTCTAGCTTTGTGGTTTCTGTGGGATATGGGGGGTGGGTGAGGATCCCTAAGCATGGGGCTCAGGAGTGGGTGAGGCCACAGCTGGGGGTGCCAGTGAGTAGATAAGACCCTAGGAAGGAGCCTCAGGAGCCTAGCAGGGTAGTGGTAGGCAGAGGGACAGAAGGAGACACAGCAGACAGGAGGACGGGGGCAAAGACAGAGCCTGAGAGAGGAGGAGGGAGCGAGGGGGATACGTGGCAGGAGACAGAGTCAGACATGGCACATCTGGAAAAATTGAGAAGGGAGGAGAGAGGGGCCAAGAGAAGGAGAAAGAGGGAGCGATCAGCAGGGACAGAGCCGGCAGAGGGAAGAGAGGGAGAGAGAGTCAGAGAGAGAGGGAGAGACCCAGAGACAGCTGAGAGTCACAGGGAGTGGCTGAGAACAGAACTGGACACCAGGAGCCCAGGAGAGGGAGGCTCGGGCTGTGGGGGCTGCCAGCACACAGCCCCCTCCCTGATACTCCCTTCTCCTTCCCTCTCAGAGCCAGGGAAGATTTCAGTGAGCCTTAGAGACAGAGTCCAGGCTCGAGGGAGTGGGGAGAGGCATGCACACACACAGCCAGCACACAGGAGGGATGTTGACTGAAGGAGGACAGATGAACATCCGACTCACAGAATAAACACAAAAGCAAGACCCCACACCCAGAGGGGCCAGGTGGAGGTGTGTGTGTGTTCTGTCATCTGTGTGTGTGCTGTGTGCACGTGCCTTTCACACACTCAAGAGTGACAGTGACCTGAAGGGCTAGAGCAGAGAGAAAACAAAAAGTACAGCACGGTATTACAGACAGACAGAGCAAGGGACATTATGTGTGGCACCATGAGACAGACCCACACAAACGCAGCACCTGCTGCTGAAAAGGAGCACAAGGCCACACGCACCAAGGGAGGAAGGTGGGACAGGCAGAGGGACAGATAGGCACATCCAGGGTGAAAGCAAACCAGGCCAAGGGGTGCTCCAAATAGGAGGGGAAGATGGCGGGAAGGGGGCCAGGGCCAGGCACTCACCCCTCCCTCTCTGTCCCTCATACCCACTCCAAGTCCCTCTCCTTACCCACCCAGAGGGGGGCCCACTAACAGAGGATGCTGTGCAGTAGTGTGGGAGCTATTCCAGAAGCCCTATGCTTTTGGAGGCCACAGCAGGAGGACATGACTCTGCTTAGGGGTGGGAGGGATGGGAAAGTCAGGGATTAGTGTCTGAAGCTGCAGGGACAAGCAATCTGGAGCAGGGGGCCAGCACCATGAGGGGTCCAAAGCCCAGAGGGGTGTCTAGGATGGCAGGCCATCTGGCAGCTGGTGGCGATGTGGGGTGACCAAGAGGGATGAGGCTGGAGAGGTGTAATAGGGCCTGAAGCCCTAGTGAAGGACTAGACTGTGTCCAGGGGCTGCAGGGGACCCCAGGGAGGGTTGACAGAGCAAAAGACAGACATGGTCGGACGTGGGTTTGAGAAGCTGTGTCTGGGAGGGTGAAAGGAGATCGGGGTAGCCACGGGGCAGTGGGAACTACAGTGAGCTGTGGCAGGCAGCTCAGGAAGGAAGGTGAGAGTCACAGCTTTAGGAGTCAAGTGTCCAGTCAGAGCCAGCCCCAAGGCGGCCAAGATCATCCTGGGAACAGAGGGCCTAAGAAGGTAGAGTCCCCAAGGTGGCCAAGATCATCCTGGGAACAGAGAGCCTAAGACGGTAGAGTCCCCAGTTCTCCCCCTAAACCCAAGAGACTCAAAAGGCTGCACAGTGGATAAACAAAGTGTGCTTCATCCAAACAATGCAATATTAGTCAGCCATAAAAAGGACCGAAGTCCTGGCACATGTTACGGCATGGACGGACCTCAAAAACAGGCCAAGAGAAGGAAGCTAGACTCGCAAGGTTGCATGTTGTACAATCCATTCCCATGAAATGTCCAGAATAGACAGGGATAGGAAGAAGGGAGAGGAAATAGACAGGGATAGGAAGAAGTGATTGCTTAATGGCATGAGATTTATTTTGGGGTGATGAAAGTGTTTGGGATCTAGATAGAGGTAGTGGCTGCCCAACACCATGAATGTGCTAAATGCCACTGAATTGTTCACTTGACAAAGCTTCATTTCTCTTGTAGTCCCAACTATTTGGGACTGGATCCCCCATCACCTCCTCTAGACTGAGGCAGGAGGATTGCTTGAGCCCAGGAGTTCAAGGCTATAATGTAGCAATGATAATGCCTGTGGATAGCCATCACACTCCAACCTGAAGCTAGCAAGACTCTGTGTCAAAAAAAAAAAAAAAGGTCAATTTCATGTGAGATGAATTTCATATGAATTTTGCCTCAATAAAAGGATGCATTGAAATTCAGCAAGCAGGCCTGGGAGGAAAGGGATTTCTGGGCAGAGAGAGCAGTATATCCAAAGATGTCAAGTCAGGAAAGCTTGTGGGGGGATACCTGGAAACAGGAGGAGATGAGGGGGCTTGAGTACTTCCTGGAGGTGGGAGCCCCAGGGCTGTGAAGCAGAGGTGCACCTTTCAGACCCATCACTGACCACTGTGTGGAGCGATGGGAAAACCAGAAAGGAATCAGGTGTTTGAGCATCCAAATGGGAGGGGGCAATTTGGCTGAGGTTACAGTGAGGTTTGGAAACAGCCACAGGGGTGGGCATGTGGAGAAAGTGAAGATGGAACTAGGGGCTGCCTCCTGGGCACTGGACAGGCAAGAGGAGGGATTTCTGCTATAGCCAGTCCACACAAGGCTTAGCACCTTCTATGTGCCAGGCACTGTTCTAGAGCCAGAGGACAGACACATCCTGCCCTCTTGGGTCTTAGAGCATAGTGGCCAGACAGGTGGTGCGAGAGATCAAAAGCCCAAAAGTCAACATGGAAGACTATGGCAGGGAGCGATGAGTGCTGGGAAGACACAGAAAGCAGAGCAGGGCTTAGAAGAGCAGCAGACTGGCGGGTAGGGAAGGCCAGACCGAGGAGGGGGCATTGGAACAGAGAGATCCAAAAGGGCAAACCAGGGAGTCTTCAGCTCCCTGGGGAAACAGCGATCCAGGCAGCAGGAATGGCACGTGCAAAGACCCTAAGGTGGGAAAGGCAAGGACAGGGTGACTGGGGTGGAGGGAGAGGTGGGCACTGTGGCAAGGAGGGGCTGAAGAATGCCACAGCCAGAGGGCCTTCCTTGTAAATTGCAGGTTGTGCCTTGGATTAGCCAGTGGGGCACCCCTGGAGGGAAAAGGAGAGGAGGTAAAGGGAAAATGAGCCCATGGCCCGGCCCTGCCCACTCCACCTGCCCCCTGAGGGGCTTGTGGACAGAGGACTCAGGCAAATTCTGAAAGTTCTCTCAACAAACTTGCTCAGCACCAGACAGTCAACAGGAGGGGCGAGAGCGAGGAGCAGAGAGAGCCGCAGCCTGACGCAGGAAGGAAGGAGAGGAAAGCTCGAGAAAGGATCAGAGGGAGAGAGGGTGGGGCTGGAGCGATCAGGAGCATCAGGAGCGGCGAGGAGAGACCCCCACTCCTCCAGAGGCTCCTGGATGACGCACACACACGCACAGCCCACGCCGGAAGAGGGGGTCTCAGCAGGGCTTGTTTGACGCACACAGCCTCTCAGGCACAGGCAATGACGTGCAGACCCCAACAAAGAGCCCAGGAGAGGGGATGCAGGGGAGGGAAAGGAGGGGGAGAGAACTGCTAGTGAGCCAACTAGCCAGGGACACTGCATGGTCAGACAGACAGAGAGCCTGCAATCCCTCAAGACCCCTCAGAAGAGAGGAAGGACACACGGACAGGATCACCCAGACAGACCCTCCAATTCAACCCGGGACACAGACACAGGCGGCAGCCATACAGCAGGTCAGGTGCAGAGACCAGAGAGCTCTTTCTATGCCGACAGTCAGAAAGCCATGCCACATTGACCCACAGACACACAAGTCAGACACTAGGCCCCCCAGAGAGTCAAATGGACACACAGTCACGTCCACTGACAGGAGAGGGAAAACCAGATGTCCACACACCCTGACACTCATACACACACAAAGATGGACTCAGGAAAGACATTGACTCCAAGACAGACAAAAACATACCCACTGCCATGGAGAGGACAGAAGGAAAGAGAGGTCAAGGAAGTGAGAAGATGGAGCAGAGTGTGAGGGTGTGAGGCCACGTGCCCACAGCCCAGCAGACCAAGCACCAAGGCCATGGATACACCTCTGTCCCTGGGCCAACCCAACAGGGGTACTCATTCTGAGCATATGACTAAATTTGCCCAGTGTTGGCCAAGTGCAGGCTGGAGCACTGCACCAGCTGGGAGGGGAATAGAGCACAGACCAAAGCAGGGGAGGCTCAGGGTGGTCCCTGCAATAGGGGAGATCGCCAGGATCGAGAGGAAAGGGAAGAGAACAAGGAGCAAAGCCCAGAGGAAGGGCAAGACTCACAAAGGGACCTCCCAGAAGCATAGAGGCTCAGGGGGACACCATGTGTGCAGAGACAGAAAGCCACATCTGCAAGGTCATGAGGTCACAATGAGAACCATCTGGGGGCCAGCACAAAATGCAGCCGGACAGAAAAAGAAGGGGGTGCAATGTGAAGACAGCTTGGGGGGTCATAAGAGGCACAGGAGGGGCTAGGCAGGGGGTAGAGGTCACTCCGTGGTGAGAGACGTGGACCATAGTGAGAGGACAGGCCCCAGCTCAGCTCCATGCTCCCAAGTGGAGCCCCCAGTGTAGGTGGGTTGTCAGTGGAGCAAAGAGAGCCAGCCAGAGGGGGGAAGGGACAGGGACCAGGGGCACATGTGCAGGGTGGGAACCAGCCCTACCCACTCCTCCAAGACAGCAGGGTAGGAAGGACAGGAGAGACAGCCAGAGACGGAGGGACAGCCAGAGACACAGGACTAGGCTCACCTAGAAAAATCTAGACAGAGCCCCAGAAGTGGGAGAAGAAGGGAGGGCAGCAGAGGTGGGGGAAGCAGAGAGCGAGGGGGGAGCAGTGGGTAATGGGGAGACACTCACACACACTCCTGCAGTAAGCACAGAATAGGAGCGGAATTCAATAAGGACTAGGAGAGGGAGCCAGAGCGGGAGAGTCGGAGGGAGGGCGGAGGGGAGAGTTAGACACACAGCACTTAGGAGGTATTTGCTGATTGTTGACGGAATGAAGGAACAAAGACAGAGACTCCCAGGAGGGAAGCAGTAGCTGAGAAAGTTCCAAGACAGACAGACAGAATGTGACACACATGTGAAGTGAGAAACCCCCCAAATCATGATCAGGAGGCACAAGAGGGAAACTGTCAGGGGCTGAGACGGGCAGTGAAGCCACAGGTGTAGACACATGTGAAATTCATCAAGGTTTTTCACTTCGGGTTTGTGCATTTCATGCTCTGTAAGTTATACCTCAATTTTTTAAATGAGGGAATAAAAAGGGGGAGGAAAGATGAATGCATTATACAGGGAGACGGGAACAGACATGCACACCCACACACATACAAATGATGCCCAGGTAAGAAAAAACCTTGACAAAGAGGGAAAAGGAAATAAGAAAGTAAAATGAGCAAGAGAGAGAAAAAGACCAACTGCTAGACCCCCATATGGAAAGGGAGCCCTGCATGGGGAGGAGACCCACAGGGACTTGCTGGTGGGGGTGGGGGGTGAGGACGCAAGAGACAGAACCCACCTAGGTGGGTAGGGGGCACAGAGACGACCCAGCAGAGTGAGCAGGGAGGGAAGGCCCAGGAGAGGGGCAGGGGAAAGGGAGGTAGACAAGGGCCCAGAAATAACTCTTAGACCAACGGACGGACGGACAAGAAGATAGCCCTCTGCTCATCACAGTGCAAAAGCAAATGCTGGACGGAGTCTCAGGGACGTGTGTGCAAAGAGACACGGAGAGACGCCAGGGAAGCTGGGAGAGACACTGATATGGCCAGGTCTGCAAAAATCAAGATGGAGCCCAAAAGAGAAGGGGAAGCAGAGAGCCAGCGAGACACCCCCCCAGCTCTCTCTCTCTTACACACACACACACACTCATACAGAGTGCACACCTCTCGGGAGCTGTTCAACACATGTTGACCAAAAGAAAATATAAAATAAATTACCCCAGAGTGTAAGGAAAGGATTAGGTAGAGTGGCAAAGATGACACGCAGACAGACAGCTTGTCACACACTCTGATTCACACACGCAAGCCTTTCACTCTGAATGCCACACACATAACACCAGGGTGGATTTCAGCAGCGCCTTAGAGACAGTGCGAAAACAGGCGGGCAGGGGGGAGAGGCGCAGAGCCCCCCCCACCATACACACGCGCACACACGGCACACAGGAGAGACGAAGGGGTGTTGATTGAATGTAGGGCCAAATGCAAGTGACTCACAGAATAAGCACAAAAGCCAAGTCCCGCAGAGAGGGGGCTGCTCTGACCCCATCTCTCTTTGTCACACACACAGGGACACGCACACAGGCAGGAGCAGCTGCTCTGTGATGAGTGTTATAGGAAGAGCTGAGGGAGTGAAAGAAAACAAACCCCCCTGGCAGCGTCCCAGAGCCAAGGGGTGTGGGCGCTATGCACCCTGGCGATCCTGCAGGCCAGCAAAGAACGGAGGCCAGGAGCTGGCCCGAGGGACAGGTGAGAGCCGCCTCGCTTGGCCACACAGACACATGCATACCCCTGAGAGGACCATGTGAATGCCAGGGAAGGGGGCCATTGAGTAAATAAATGGGAGGTGGAATAATGGCCAAGGCTGCTGGAAAGAGCAAAGAAGATCCACACGTGCGTGCAGGCGCACACACACTCGACCTTATAGTCACATCCTAGCAGGAAAAACGAATTAATGCCTGAGCCCAAAGCAGAGTTAAACCAAAACTGAGAGGCAAAGACAGAGAGAAACAGAAAGAGACAAAGAGAGGCTCAGAGACAGAGACAGAGAGACAGAAAAAGAGAACAAAAACAAAAGACAGAACGAGAAAAACAGATACTATAACGGACACAAAGAAAGGGAAACAGAGAGAGAGAAGGAGAAAGACATGATGGGGAGAGAGATGGGGACTGAAAGAAAAGAAGGAGGAGATGTTTCAGGGGCGGGAGGCCCCTCAGCACAGCCCACAAGGGACCGCACGCCATATGCCCACCACGCTACACACACACTACCCTGCATACACACCACACACGCCACACAATACACACTGCAGCCATGTGACACGGGCCCTGCACACCAGACACACATGCCTGGATTGTGGCAGAGAAAGTGTGGGGGCTCGGGGGTCACAGGAAGGATGAGGAGGGGGGAGCCAGATCCAAGGAATCCTGCCTGCAGGAACAAATGCAAGAATCCCAGAAAAAAAAGACAAAATACCAATAAAGCCCCAGAGAGGAGAGGGAGGGAGAGAGATGGGATATAAACAGAGGAACAGCAGAAGCCCTCTGTGCGCCTCCAGTGCCCTCTCTTGGTGTCTGTCTGCAGGTCTGTCTCTCTCTCTCACAAACACACACACAATCACAACCCCCCAAAAAGGGAAGAACAGAGAGCCAGAGGAAAGAGAGGCTGTGACAATGGGCCCCCTCCCCAGCCTGGCCTCCCAGCCTCTGTGAGTATGGGGTTCCTGCCTGGAGTGCCCTCTCCCCTGCTGCCCCTGCTCCCCACCTCACCTAGTCACCCCCCATCCTCAGGCCTCAGCCCCCCAGGGAGCCCTGCGTGAGCCTACAAACAAGCTCAGAACCCTATCTCCAGTCTCCTGAGACCTGGGGCCCTTCTGCCTCCATTCTATGTGTCATTCCTTCTAGATACTGAGTGGCTGGTTGAGGGCTGGGTCCCAGTTCACCTCACCCCAGAACCTCTAGCCTCAAAGTCCCCAAGCCCCCAAGCCTGGGCTGGATCCATAGAATATGCACAATGAAAGCTTGTTAAAGGCCGGCACAGTGGCTCACACCTATAATCCCAGCACTGAGGCAGGCAGACTGCTCGTGCTCAGGAGTTCGAGACCAGCCTGAGCAAGAGCAAGACACTCCCCCCCACCCCCATATCTCTACTAAAAATAGAAAAATCAGCTGGGTGTTGTGTCGGGCACCTAGAGTCCCGGCTACTTGGGAGGCTGAGGCAGGAGGATCACTTGAGCCCAAGAGTTTGAGGTTGCTGTGAGCTAGGCTGACAGCAGGGTACTCTAGCCTGGGGCAACAGATTGAGATTCTTGTCTCAAGAAAAAGAAAGAATGAATGAAAGAAGGAAGGAAGGAAGGACAGAAGGAAAAGAAAAAGAAAAAACTTACTAAAGAAACAGACAAGCTTGTGAGTGAATGAGTACAGGAACGAATGGTGAAAATAAAGTTGGAGAGCTTCAGGGACTAATGTGGAATAAAGCAGCAGAAGGTGAGAGAGGTGGGAAGGAGGCAAGAGAGACGTGGAGGACAGAAAGCCGGGGGCAGGCACATCTGGAACAGCTGGGGGCAGCGAGTAGGGGGAAGCCAGGGTAGCAGCAGGCACGTGAAGAGCTCAGTGCACATGCACACACCCACACACAAGCACACACACGTACACATGCACACATGTACACACACAGAGTGCATGCATGTGTGTGTGTGTGTATAAATGCTGCGCACAGGGAGCCTGGCCATTGCCTTAGAGACAGAGAGAGAACAGGTGGGCGGGAGGGAGGGGGCCTCTCTGTTTCTGTCTCTCTGCTGGGCAGGAGCAGCTGCTCCACGATGAGTGTTTTAGGAAGAGCTGAGGGAGTGAAAGAAAACAAACCCTCCAGCCCACAGCAGGACCCCCAGAGCTGGAGCAAGGGGAGGCGGGTGAGTGGGCAGGGAGCATGGCCCATACTGGGAATCCCATGAGCCTGCAGATCTGGGCGGGCAGGAGGCCCAGGGGAAGACAAGGAACTGGGCCCCACTCCCAGGCAGACATGAAGACACACAGACACAGGCTACATGTGTTTGTTGGGGAGAAGAAACGAATGAATGGGGGGAACTCAGTGGAGAGGATAAACTGCTGGGGTGAAAGAGATAGACAAAGAAAGACACAGAGACAGAGAGACAGAGAAGGGGACATCACATACACACACATCCACACATGCTTCTCACTCTGATGCACTCACACAAGGGCAAACTGCAGGAGCAAAACGAAAAAGGAAGATACAGCCAGGAACCCCGATATCTGCACATCCTCAGTTCAACTACTCTAGAGGCTGAGGCAGGAGGATCACTTGGAGGCCAGGAGTTCACGGCTAGAGTGAGAGGGTAGAAGGCACAGAGGACACATGGCCTGTCTGCCATGATCAGCAATTGCCCAGGCCCAGTAAGAGGCACTCAGCAAACACACAGCCCATGATACTCTCAGGACCCTAAGAAAATGTTTAAATTTCTTTTACAATCAGAAGAAAGAACAATGAACTTTTAGCTCAAAGAAAATGTTTTAATAAATAATGTTAATATAGTCATCTTTTTGGAGGAAAGGCAAAGGTGCCCAGGGCTACAGAAGTCAGCATGGAGCTCTGGATGGGTGCCCAGCCTGGGACTGGTTTACTGAGGCCAAGGTTGGGACAGATCTCATTGCAGGACACATGAGGGATGGGGCACCAGGGCAAGAGGGCCATCAGGAGGCCTTCCCAGAGAGGGTGGGATTTGCAGGCTGAAGAAAAAGAAAGACATGCCAAGCAGGAGCAGCGTGGTGAAACCTGCAGTCGGGGAGTTGGGTGCCACAGGGCAGCTGGAGCCTGATGGGAAGGGAGACACAGGACTCTGAACAGGACAAGATACACAAAGAAGAAAGGGAAGGCCAGGGCAGAACACAGGCAAGAGATGGCTGGGCCACCCAGGGCATGTGGCCCAGTGCCTTAAGTCCCTCTGCTGTGGGACTGGCAATGAACAGGTGCATTAAGTCTTGGGGGCTTGTGGGTGAGATGTCTAGGAGATGGTCATCATGGAATCTGTCCAGGAGGCAAGGCCTGAAGCTGCAGCTGGCCCAGAAAGAGCAGTGAGGGAAAAATAGGCCCCAGGAGCCCCAGGGACAGGGAAATGTGGTGAATGAGAAAGTCATACAGACTCCCATGTATGCAGAAGGATACACAGAGAGGGCGGCAAGAAAGGGAGGGAGGGAAGAAGAAAAGGAGGGGAGGTGGTTGGCAGAGACAGACAGACTGACCCACTGGCATGGAGATCCAGCCGCACGGACATATACACACACACTGCTGGGTGTGGGACATTCAAAGAAAGATGCAGGCGCTTAACGAGACCACAGCAAGAGGGAGTGGGAAGCAGTGGCTGACACACAGACAGATAGACAGAAGGACACAGGCCCAGGATCCCAGGAGCCATACTCCAAGGGCAGCTCCAAGGGAAACACAACTCTGGTGCTGGGTAGGGGAGCCCTAGGGTGGGGGGCTGGGCAGAATGAGAATCAGGATGGACCGGGACAGACAGACAGACAGAAAGCCCTGTCCCTGCCCCTCACTCCCTCTACTCCAGCCCACCCGTCTCCATCTGGGGTTCCCTCCCTGTCCATCCCGTCTCTCTGTATCACTGCTCATCTTTTTCTCTCTGAAAGCCACAGCTTTTTGGAGCCCCCAAGAGAAAAATGGAAAAGAAGACAGCGATGAGAGAAAATGCAGATGAGGGCCTGTGTGTGGCGTGTGTAGCACACGTGTGCCCAGCACAAAGTCCGGTCCGGATAATTTTATGAAAGAGAAGAGAAGAGATGAAAAGAGCAAAATATGGGTTGGCACCTGTGGCTCAAGCAGCTAAGGTGCCAGCCATATACACCTGAGGTGGTGGGTTCAAACCCAGCCCAGGCCCGCCTAACAACAATGACAGCTATAACCAAAAAATAGCCGGGCGTTGTGGCACCTGCTCCTCGGGAGGCTAAGATAAGAGAATTGCTTAAGCCCAGGAGTTGGGGGTTGCTGTGAGCTGTGATGCCCTGGCACTCTACCCAGGGCGATAGCTTGAGGCTCTGTCTCAAAAAAAGAAAAGAAAAGAGCAAAATATGAACAAAGACCATCACAGCAAAGGGCAGAGCCTGGAAGGCAGCCCCAGCAGGCACATAAGCATGCTACACACATACCATACCACGCACTGTACACACATCACACCGCATACCCTATATACAATACACACACCACACGTTCTGCACACATCACACGGCACGCACGCTACACAAATCACACTTGCTACACACACCATGCACAACCCTGTATGCATCTCATGTACACGGCGCACACCACACACATTGCACCATGCATACACCCACCCCACACACAGGGCACGTTCCCCATACCCATGCTGCCCGCACTGGAAGTGTGACGGTGCAAGGAGAAGCCATGAAAATATGGAGAAAGGGAGGCAGACAGGGGCTGCAGGAAGACACGCTGCCCAGGCACGGAGGGCCTGACACACACCTGCTCACACACGTGCACAGGCCATGGCAGGACCAGCCCAGGAATCTCCAGCCTAAGTTTTATGTACAAATGTATGAGGAAACCAGGAGGCCAAGTTGTAGCCAACAAGTGTCCACCAGAGGCTGGAGAAATGCAGAGACAGAGACTTCAAGGCAGAGATCGGTGACAAGCCCAGAGGGTCACAGACACCCTGGAGACAGGCCCCAGTTACCAGGCCGAAGGGCAGAACTGGGAGTGTGAACTATGATTTAGTTTTTCCTAATTTATACTTTTCTGTATCTTTCCTACTCTGCCAAAAAGAGTATATGTTATTTCTGTCATGGGGCGGGGGGGGGGGGGGGGGGGGGAACGTTTTTTTTTTCTCAAAAGGAAGAAATGCAGCCAGAATAAGAATAAAACCAACCAAAACCAGAAAGAGAAGACTGGACACAGGATCTCAGGGTCTCACATCCCCTGAAGAGGGCTAGACACTGGACAGGGTGGAGGAAGGAGAGGATGGAGAGGCCACCGCCTTATACCTTTGCTCTTCTCACACGCAGAGCCAAGCTCAAGCAAACTGGGCACAGGCCCAGAGGGAGTAGCTGCAGCCAGAGAGAGAGACAGAGGTGGAGTAGCTTTCAGGCCTCCCTTTCCTGACCAGACATGGCCTGTGTGTCCTACCCTGGGCTCACAATTGGGACCCTCAAGCCACCCTCAAGTGCTCCTTCTACTGCAGAACCACCCTGACTGGGGTCAGGGAGAGATCCCAAGGGTGGCCTGTGGCCTCTGAGGTGTGTTTTGAAGGGTGAATAGGAGTTTGCCAAGTTGCAGAGGGAGAAGAGCATTCCCAGCAATGGAAACGGCCTGCGTGAAGACTGGAGGTGTGGAAGGGCCCAGGAGAAGTCGGAGAGGGAGAGGGAGAGGGATGGACAGAGGAAGACCCGAGGAGCAGAAACGGGGAAGTTGGGGGAGACTGGAAAAACCAAGAGACACAGCAGGCGGCACAGAGGAAGAGAGACAGGAATTAGGAGAGGTGAGACCCAGGGGGATACAGAGAGAAGAAAATCAGAAGCGTGGAACATAAAGAGGAGGGGTGATAGTGGGGAGAAAAACAGAAAAATGTCAAGACAGAGCCCAGAAAGCGCTGGAGCGCCCTGGCAGAGAGAGGGCAGGGGAGAAAGCCACCGGGATGCAGTTCCGACATCCGCCCCCTCACCACACATACGCCAGGGCCTTGGGGACCCCACCAGGGCCTTGGGGACCCCGATGGTCCTGAGCCCCGCGCAGACGCCTCACCTGCTGCGCGCGGGCCAGCGCTTTGTCCCCACCTGGGCTCATCCCTCCCTCCCCCGTATGCTCTCAAGTGGGCCCACGAGTGGCCTCGCAGGAGCTCAGCCCGCTGGCTCGGGAACACGCCCCCACTCCTGGGAAAATTCAGCCGCACAAGTTGGTTTGCACACGCCCCAGAAGGCCCCAGCCTCACTTCAACTCCTGTATCCGCACAGGACGTAGGACAGAACATCCCGCACACAGCCAGAGCCAACAGACCCTCAGGCCCCATCCCACATTAATGCCATGTACACACATCTGGGACCCATCTCTGGGAAGTCAGGCTCACAGACCACTTGGACACGTGCACACACACCAACATCCAAGGGCACATGGGTGCACAGACACCCGTGAGCAAACAGACTCACACACTTGCCTACATGTACACAAAAGCAAACCCATCCAGGAGGGACTCCTACCAGCAGGCAGCCTCACATCCACACGGGGTCTTTGCTACTAGGACACAAGCCCGCCCACTGGGGTCTCTATTCTGACCTGGACATTATGGTGTATTTAGCTGGTAGAAATAACACTGAACAGAGAAATGTCCAGTTTTTGCAGCTGCTTTTAATTAAGCAATGTTGTTATGGCCAGCAGTGACTCGGCATGCATAGGTGTGCAATCTGATGTGTATTTATGTAAAATAAATTTCTTCCTGGAGATGTTGCTAATCACCTCTCCAGGTGGTAGTGGGGAGGAGGGAGGAGAGCAAAGGTCTTTGGATTTTTCTTCGGAATGCTCAGGACTTTTGTTGATCTACCCCCACCCCTGCCCAGCACTCCTAGGAAACACACAAGTAGCACACAGAGCAGTATCCTAGCAGTGTATTTGTGATCTCCCTGTGAACACACCAGTAACTCCGTGCAGGACTGACAAACCTACCCAGTCCCTTGAGTCAACTGCCACCATCCACCACAGGCATTTGAGTCCTGTCCTTGTCACACTAGGGGAGTCCTAGGCTTCCCCTGGTGCTTCTCCAGGGTTTTCACCCCAAATACAGGTACAGATGTGCGCACACAGCCACCACCTTCCACCACCAATCTGATCATGTCATCTCCATCCTGGCTTAGAGCCCTCCAGCTACCCAGAGCTGCCAAAGGCCCTTCCACTGGCCGCCTATTCTCACAAACCACCCCTCTCATTCTCCAGCACACAGTAGGTGTTGAATAAACTGTTGGCCAAACTCTGAGGTCTGTTTGTGTTTAATCAGACAGTATGCAAAGTATTTACAACCAATTCTGGATTCCCTACCCTCCTCCCCCCAAGCCTGGGCCTTGGAATTTGGGATCCCCAGGCCCTGCCCAGAGCCGGGGGTCCCCCAGGCCTCTGCATAGTCATCTGAAATCTACAAAACACTGTTTTTTTGTTTTTTTATAAAAAGGACAGTATTAGGACACCTTATAGAAAGGGCCCTGGGCAGTTGGAGGGGATTTGAGAGCACGCTGGGGTGAGCGAGCCCAGATATGACTGCGATGGACGGGAGACTTGGGTAATCAACACGTATGAAAGAAAAAGTTGAAATTTCATAGGCAGGCACTGCTTGGCCTCCTTCCCCACTGGCAGGGCCTGGCTGGCTCAAGAACCCTTGACAGTGGGAATGTTATTGCTATGACATGGGGTGCCATGGGTGAAATGTACAATGTGTCTGGGGGATGGGGGGGCGTTTTTACATGTTAAATATGGACACACATGAAGACACACACGTGCACACACATACACACATGGAGACCCTTGTCAGGATGCCACAAACTTGTCTGCCCTTTTACAGATGGGCACACTGAGGCCCAGGGAGAAGCCGTCCAGATAAACAGTGGAGCCACACCCAAAACAGTCGCCTGATGTTGCAGGGTTGGGCTCCCCATGGATGTCTTGCCACAGGGTCTGGTCAGGACAGGAGCTTGCAGAGATCATGCCACACATGGGGCAGACACTACAGTCCAGAGATAAAGCAGGGGCTGCCCAAGGTCACACAGCCAATCCTGGTGCATGGCAGTGGGCTCCTCATCCTCTTTCACCCCAGTAAGTACTTCTCTCTCTTCTCATAAGTAAATGGGTGCCAAGAGACCAGAGGCCAGGCATTGAAATGGCACAGGACAAAGTGGGGAAAGGAGGACCTGGGGTTCCCTCCGGAGGTCAGGGCCAGGGTCTCCCAGCCTATTGGGTCTTCTATTTCTGCTTGATCGCCTCCAGAGCCTGGGAGCTCACTCTTTCATGGCTAGCTGGCTCTGAAGGTCAAAAGCCACCCACATCCTGATTGAAGCCTGCCTCTCTACACCTGCACCTCCCCTCTTATTCCCAGCTCAGCCTCACATCTGCCTCCAATCTCTTCCCCCACAACAGCCCAGTCAAGTGGGCAGCAGCTGCAGAACTCACTATCTCTAACCCACCCTTGCCCCCTGGACTGTCCTCGTCTGTCCTTGATGCCTCAGAGGACGATTCTCATTGGTTCCTGAGGAAGACAGTGGAAGCACCAGGTTCCAATCTCACTTCAACCCTGAATTTCTTTGTGGCAAGTCACAATCCCTCTCTGGACTCAGTCTCCCCATGGGTAAAACGGGGGCAAGCAACTGAAGATCCCTAAGGGTTCCTCAGATCTAAGAAGGGCAGGGTCTGAGGGGTGCTCATCACACCCACCAGCATCACGTCGAACTCAGGCCCCCAGCCTGGGAGCGACAGCAGGGGGGTCTGGCCCTGATGGCCTCCGCCTACAGATGTTTCCAAAGTGGATGGCAAGGGGCAGGGTGGCAGGCAGGCTAAGGGCCAGGGGCCCTTCGCTCCTCTTTGGAAAGGCTCTTTGGCCAGCTCTTGAGACAGACCTGGGGGGCATGGCAAGTAGAAAAGGACCTTGATGCACAGAAAGAGGGTGCCCAGCCCTAGTCCAGACACTCTTCCCGGCTCCTTCTCCAAAGACTGGTGAACCTAGGGAGAGAACCCAGAGAGGGGGCATACGTCCCAGGAGCTGCAACAGAGTCACTGTGCTGGCCTTGGCCCTGCCCTCACAGGCTCCAGCATGTCCCAAAGCCCTTCCATGCCACAAAAGAGGGAGGGGTCTGGCCCCGGCAATTCAGCTCCACAGAGGGAGGGCCCACATGGGCAGGCAACAGGAGGCAAGACCCACATAAGGGGTCCCCCAGACCAGGATCCAAGCCAAGAAGTCCATCTGGCCCTTCCTGCTCCTAGAGGTTCTCTCCGGGCTGGTACTGGGGCTCAGTGGACGTGAAGTAGTCCTCCAGAAAGGCCTGCAGGTACTCGAAGGTAGGCCGCTCCTCTGGCTCCTTCCGCCAGCACTGGCACATGAGGTCATGCAGGGACTCAGGACACTCGGGTGGGCAGGGCATCCGGTAGCCTCGCTCAACCTGGTCCAGCACCTCACGATTCACCATCCCTGTGGGCAGAGTAGAACATGGGGTGAGCCCGGCTCCAGTGAGAATGCTGTAGGGGAAGCTAAAGGGACAACAAAAGGGTTTCCTGCCTAGGACAGGCTGGACCTGACGATGGGTAAGTCCTGTCCCCAAAGCTGAGAGCCCTGACCACAGAGAGAGCCTAAGATCAGATGCTCAACCACTTTGTTATTCAAATGGAGAAACTGAGGCATGGGAGGGGGTGTGGCTTGCCCAAGGCCACCAGGACAGAGGCATCCAGGGACTAAAGATAAGCCATGGGGACCTTGCTTACCAGGGTAGGGGACCCGTCCCTTTGTTGTGAGCTCTGTCAGCAGGATCCCAAAGGACCACACATCCGACTTGATGGTGAATCGGCCATAGAGCGCAGCTTCTGGAGCCGTCCACTTGATGGGAAATTTGGCACCTATGGAAGCAAAAATGGTCAGGGAGGCTCATCAGTGTGTCATGACTACTCTGCCAGATAGCCACCATCCTCATCTCCCTGTGGCAGATGAGGAAACTGAGGTTCAGAGCAGGATGTGACTGCCCAAGGCCATGTATCACCCACCCACAGACCACACTCACCTTGCCGGGCTGTGTACTCGTTGTCTTCAATGAGCCGGGCCAGCCCAAAGTCAGCCACCTTGCATACCAGGTTCTCGCCCACCAGGATGTTGGCAGCACGGAGGTCCCGGTGGACATAGTTCATCCGCTCCACATATGCCATCCCTGAAGCGATCTGCAGGCAGCACCACAGGAGCCTGGCTTGAGGGCCACTCCACACCCTTCCCAGGGGTACAGGGCACGTGACCAAGGTTAGGGTCACCCCCAGGGTGCCAACCACACTCCCTGCCCTCTGCACGCTCCTTCAAGCAAATGAAGTCAGTTTATAATAAATGCATTGGCATGAAAAGCAGGAGCAGCACCCAGTGGGAGGAGGGAGCACAGGGCAGGGGGCCAAGGGGAAGTATAAGATAAGATACAGCCAGGAAAATGGGGTAACCATGAAAAGACACCCCCACGGACCCAGAGACACAGATAGGCGCCAGGGCCTGACTGTGGTTCCAAATCCCATCTCTGAACCTCAGTTTTCTCATCTGTCAAATGCTAATAACAGCCATTCCCTATTACTCCTGGTTGTGATAAGGATTAAATAAAAAAATAAATGCTTGTAGAGCACTGCCTACAGTATTTGCTGAGTGACTAAATACCCTTACAGAGAAGAAAACTGAGGCCTGAGGTCCCACTACAAGTCAATGATTCCTGAAGCCCAGGTAAGGGCTTTCCTCTGCCCAGAACCACCACTCACAACAGCAGTGATACACAGGGCAAGGTCGATGAGTGGGGGGCAATCAAGTCAGGCTTCCTGGAGGGGGCACTCAAGAGGCCAGAACTGGCTAAGCCAGATGGGTCTGGGTGCTTGAGGGCCCATAGTGTGGGAGGCAGGGGGGGCTGACTCACCTGAGCAGCCATGTCCACCAGCTGAGGCAGTCGCAGGTACTTGCCTGTCTCCCCCTTGAGAAAGTCCAGCAAACTCCCTGGGCGGAAAGACACCAGCTCTAGCCCCTACCCTGTCCTCCCTGAGCCCTGAAGCCCTGACTCCCAAATCCTGTCCACCCAGGCAGGCTGGCCTTGCTTTAACCAGCACAGCAGTTTATACGGAAACCCAACTTGGATTAAAGTCTTACTCAGCGTGTCATTCAAAAGACAAACAGGAAGGAAAACAACCCAATGTCCCCCTCCAAGTGGACAGATAAACTGTAGTATATGCATACAACAGAATCCTCCTAGTCAGCAGCAAAAAAGGAACAGACTACTGACAGACACAACAAGGGTGAATCTCAGAGGTAAAAGATTCCATAGGTAAAGTTCTAGAACAAACGAAATGCATCTATAATGACAGAAGATAGATCATTGGTGACTAGAGTTGGGGCTAGAGGGTACCATCTGCAAAGGGGTACATGGATCTTTCTGTGATGGAGATGTTGTATATCTTGAGAGTGGCCAGGGATACACAGAGAATCCATTTGTTAAAACGCACTAAACCGACACTCATATCATGGCCTAAGAGTCACCATAGGGAAAATTTAACAATACATATCTTGGACAGTGTTCACCACAAGTGGGAGAGAAGACTTCATGTGTATAAGAAGTAGAGAATATTTTATAAGTATTTTATAAAATTTTATAGTGAATATTTTGTAAATAAAGGTATATTCAGCTATGATTTCCCATTTTCCTTTTGTATGGCAACTTTTAAGACAGCCTGTAGAATGGGGGGTATTCTTACTGTATGTAAATGATACCTCCAAAAAGTGCAATTTTGAAAAATAACTAAGTAATTCAAAAATTAAGGGAAGGTCAACTTAATTGTTGTCAACTTGACCTAGATGCAACTCAGCCCCAATATGGTAAACAGCTTTAGGAAACCAGAAAAGTGGGGGAGACAAGATACACCATAGGAAGTCATTTAAAAGTGAAATGAGGAAGGCAATCTTTGGTTTAACTTTCCACTGACGTGTGAATCTGATTATATTCCGATCCACCTCTGAAGACGTACAACCTAGATTTGGGGGGAGGTGCAGCTCGTACCCCACCTGCCGGCTATTGTGAACAGCCCTATCCGTGGAGGCTGTCCAGCGAGGGGCGGCGCCGTGACCCCATGCAGGCCTTACCCTTGCTCATGTACTCCGTAACAATGTAGATGGGCTCCTCAGACACCACTGCATACAGCTGCACCAGCTTCTCGTGCCTCAGTTTCTTCATGACCTGGGCCTCCTGCAGGAAGGCCTCTGGAGACATCGTGCCCGGCTTTAGGGTTTTGATGGCCACCCTAGTAGTGCCATTCCAGGTCCCTGTCAGGGGAGGGATGCAGACTGCCTCAGCAGAGGATCCTCTGTTCCTATAGCACAAGGACCCAGGACCTCCCTGCCTGGGTGCCAGTTCTGGCTTTGGCCTTCCTTGCCATGTAACAAGGCCAGTCAAGGTACTGACCCTTTCTGTGCCTCAGTATCTCCATCTGTAAAATGGGGACAATTACACAGTGCTCCTCATAAGGCTGTTGCAAGAATTAAATAGGTCTCTGTAACTTGCTCAAAAATACAGTAGCTATTGTCAGGACTGTGATTTTCAGGAATATACCCCAAAGAAGCTCCAACTCAACTGCTCTCACTCCTGGGTGATTATGTTCCTTCTGGACAGGGCATCAAAGGTGCCTCAGGTGTCCACAAATGGAATGGGCACTACCTGGGGCCAGTGGTGAGGAGGCGCTGGTCCGAGGGACAACTGAGGCCACCAGACAAGCGGTTGCTTCTGGAGCCCACACCCCCTAGAAAGTACAGCTCTGCACCAACCACAGAGGCATGGAGGTCAAACTGGCCAAAGTGTGACTCCTGCTCCTGCTCCTGCCTCCTGCCATAGTTTCCTCACCTGGAAATGGAAATCCCATTGGGCCTACCTGTGGGAGCTATTTGAGCTGAAATGCTTTCAGCCATCAGGCCAGGCCCACTATGAGCTCCGTAAATAATGTAATGTAATGCCAATGCATTTTACTATTATGTGGTTTTTACACTGGGAGCCTTGGGGGAAGACATGTCCTAGACCAGTGTGTTTAATCTGGGTACTGGTCCCTGCTAGGCTGGAATGTTCTTTAATGAGTGGCCTTGGGCCCATTCCTCCCCACTGCCACACCTAGATCTAAGGGTTGGGGATCGGGCCCATCCCTGTGGCCCTCCTGGCCTTGGCCATCTGGGGATCTGCATACGCCCTTCAAGAGTCTACTGAGAGCAGCCTGGGAGGAAGAGAGACCCTCTCTCCAGACACCACCACATGCCCAAGCCAAGATGAGTTTTGCAGTCACCACAATGGCCAAAGCTATGCATTCATTCAAGGGGTGCTCAGGTCCTCTCCATGCTCGCCAGCTCAATGCCCACACCTTCCCTTGCCTGACTTGGCCCGTCCCCCAACCTCCAGGCCTCTGGCCCTGCACTGCTTCCCCTAAGGCAGTGGTTCTCAACCTTCCTGATGCCTCAATGTATTTTCATTGTTAAAAAGGGGTCACAACCCACAGGTTAAGAACCACTGCCCTAAGGGAAGCCTCTCCCCTCTCCTCAGTCAGCTCTGAAGAGAGGAGAGAGGAGACGGTGACACATGCTGTGGCTCAGATGAAACCACCTTGGAAAGAGCAGACCATGCTCCCCTGATAAAGCCACAGACTTAGAACTGTCATGGCCACCTCCACCCTGGCTATAACATTCCTATGTCAGCAGAAACCAGCCGGTAGAAGAGGGGCCTGGGTTTTGTCACTGCTAAATGGTGCTCATTTTCAAGGACGGTTTGCTGTTTTTCCAAGGTTAGACAGGAAATCACTAACAGGCACAGAACATGCCAGACCCTAAGTTTCTCAGTGCCCCACCCCCCACCCAGCGAGC
Organism: Otolemur garnettii; assembly: GCF_000181295.1. Taxonomy (NCBI): domain Eukaryota; kingdom Metazoa; phylum Chordata; class Mammalia; order Primates; family Galagidae; genus Otolemur; species Otolemur garnettii. Next base: position 366,005 of record NW_003852418.1, on the reverse strand, counting down.
CGGGGCTGCCTTTCCCATGGCTAACAGTTAACATGTGGACATACACAGGCCATGTTCTCTCACAGTCCCACGATGGATAGATGCTATTATCACCAGCCCCATTTTACACTTGGGAAGGCTGAGGCTCAGAGAGAGGCTGCCTGGCAGGTCTGTGGGGAGCCAGAGTGCCTGACTCTGAGCAGCTCTTTAACAAACAGATGCGACACTCTGCAGGGGTGCCGCGCATAGCACTTGGGGAGCTACACCCTAACTCAGTGCCAGTTGGCACTGGGGAGCTCTGTATTTACAACAGTGCCTCGCTGTTCAGCACAGGTGACTAAAAGGAAAGGGAACCAAGGGAGCCTTGAGCTTCCACGCAAGACAGACATCTGCCTGGTTCTCAAGTGGACCCCCTACCCTGCCCCGGTCCCCCCCAGCCTCGCCGGGCCACGGTCTCTCCTGAGGGGCAGGGCCAGGCCTTACCCATCCACACCTCTCCAAAGCAGCCCTGGCCCAGCTTGACCTCAAGCCGCAGTGACTCCCGAGGGATCTCCCAGGCATCCTTGGCCAGGCCCTGAGTCTGCGGCTTGGACGTGGGGCACACGGTGGTGAGGCGATGGCACAGGCCGTCGGCGTGTTCTGAGGATGCAGGCAGGAGGGTGCAGGTCAGGCCAGGCGACCGCCCTGGGCCTCCCTGTCCAATGTGCTGCAGCCCCACTCACAGTACATACACAGGTTGCCTCCAGGCCAGGTGTGACGGTCTGTGTACACAGCCCCCGACACACACTGGCCGACAGTGCTATATGCATCACATCTGCTTACTGAGTCATTCATTCATTTATTCATTCATCACACTTTAAGGCAGTGGTTTTCAACCTTCCTATTGCTGTGGCCCTTTAATACAGTTCCTGTGGGTCGTGACTCACAGGTTGAGAACCACTGCTTTAAGGGTAGTCAGAGACCCAGTGAGGAAAAAGTCTACAGGAACCTCGGAGCTCACAGCCAAGGAAGAGCTCAATCACTCCCACCCCCCACCCCCGCCTCCCCGGGGTACCATGCATGTGTCTGACTATGTCCAGGACAGGACAGCTGTGTGTGCAACAGCAGTTGGGCCTGAGTCCTGGGAGGCTTCCCAGGGAAGTGGCAGCTGGGCTGGGATTTGGAGGAGGGTGAGGGGATAAGTTGGGGAGAACACTCCAAGCAGAGGGTAGGGCCTGTGCAGAGGCTCTCATGAAAGAGATTAGACCACACAGGCCTCAGAGCCAGCGAGGGGTCTTTATCTTAAGGTCCCACCCAAGATAGCCCCTGGAAGGTTCTGTAGGAGCAGGACCCCACAGCGGTGGCCAGGGCCAAGAGTGCTGGTGAGCCTAGGGGAAAGTGGGAGGCCCAGCTAAGGGGAAGAGGCTGGGGGTGTTGAGTAGACCACGCCTACACACAGAGGCCACAGACACGCACAGGCCTCTGACATAGCAATCCACAGGGTGACTCGGGATGTCCAGGAGGGTGGGCCACACCACTGCACAAGCCCCCACCTCCCCACCCTACACGGTGAGCCCCTTCAACCACTCTCTCTCCCACACTCTCTCCCTCTTTGCTGCTACAATCTAGCCACCCCCTCCTCCTTCCCCAGGAACCGGTTCAGACCGGTCCTACTGTGGAGACAAATGGAGACAAATGATACCAGCCTCTGTTCCCTCCCTCCCACCAGCTCACTCTGGTGTTCCTCAGGGCAGCCCCCTCCACACCAGCCAGCTACAGAGAAGGAGGAGGAGAGGGAAGGCCAGAGGGGCAGGGGTGGAGGAGGAGGGGGTTAGGGAGAAGGGGAGAAAGGAAGAGGGGGAGGAGGGGGGAGGAGGGAGATAGGAAGAGGGGGAGTGGGGGAGGGAGGGGAAGTAGAGGGAGCAGCAGACCTGGCCTTCCAGGATAACAGAAACCCCCAGCTCCTGTAGGCTCCAAAGCCCCTTCCTCAGGGTCTGTGGCTAAGGTCCCAAGGCCCTTCCCATCCCCCCAGGGCTTAGCCCAACCCCCACTGCCTGGCAGCCCTGGGCACTCACTGGAGTAGTAGGCCACCAGCTGCTGCAGGCTGTTGAACTGGGTGCGGGAGGTGATGTAGAAGCCACCACTGTCCAGCTTGCGGATCTTGTAGTGCTTCACGTTGAGGCCCTTGGCGTTGTCGAAGTCGGACACAGAGAGGCAGTAGGCACCTGCAGGGCAGGCCCAAAGGGAGTGTGACCACCCTGCCAATCACTCCCAAAGGCCATGGCACCAAGCGTTGTTCTGTGCCTGACTGGCCCACCCTGTCTCTCAGCAACCAGCTCTGGGGCAGCAACCCAGGCAGAGCCAAGTAAGCAAAGAACACGTGACCAGATCGTCCTGCCACGAACCCTGGGCCCTGGAAGGACCTCTGATTCTCAGGTGTGCATCCCAACTATGTGACCTTGACAAGTCACTTGCCCTCTATGAGCCTCAGTTTCCTCCTTTGCACAAAGGGGACACTCCCAGGATGGCTGGGAAGATTCAATGAGAATCTTGAATCTCATTGACTAGCCCACATACAGAGAGCCTGGCAGGTGGTAAGAAGTCAATAAGTGTTTGCTGGGAGGCTGGGAAGGGCTCCACATGGCTGTGTTTCCCTGGCCTAACCGCTTTCCCTCTCTGGGTAGGCCCACAGGGGCACTGTCTGTGGCCTGCTCATTCCTGAAGACAGGCCCAGGCTCAGGCAAGAGGGAATGGCTGGCAGAGGTGACAGCAGTCATGGGCAGATCATGTTCTAGGTGATGTCTGAAAGCTGCCAAGGCCAAGTAGGGCCAGCCCTGGTGGCTCCCTCCCTGTTTCCTTCGAGCCTAGATAAGCTTTTGCTGGAAATGTTTCCTCCCACCCAGCAGGCCCAGGTAGGAGCCTCTGTTAACCTGAGCCCAAAAGATACCTAGGTGGCATGAGGAAGGGGGGCTGGCTCCCAGAGGTGGAGCAGAGACACCGGAGGCCAGAAAAGACCCTTCTCAGGAACTTGGCCTGCCATTGTGCAGACATCAGAATGGAAGCACACCTCTTGCAGCCCACAGACCTTCCTCTGGACAGTCCTCAAGCAGAGGTTACAATTTCAGTGTACAGCTGGGGAAAATGAGGCCCAGAAAGGAAAAGTAGCTGGCCTATGGTCACCTAGCAAGCCAGACACAGAGCTGGCACTCAAGCCCATACCCAAGGATCTCAAGCCTGCATTGGACAACCATGATTTTCTGCAGATGGTCCAGGCTGTGTGCAAGTAGAAGACACAGGCCTGAGGCTGAAGCCAACCCCGACCATGTGTGCACACACGCACAGGCATGCCGTGCCCAATGGCCACATGCTTACACAAGCACACGCTCCCCAGATCCCCAGGCACAAGGACAAACTGCAACAATTCACTCCCACACAGCAACACACAATTCCACCCCCACGTGCACACACACACATGCCCAGACCTACACACAGCATGCACATTTGTACACGGCCACACAGCTGCTCATAAACGCACACGCACGACATGGATGCTCTGCTTTCCCATCTCCTGCTGAGCCCCAGGCCCACAGGAAGCGGCCCAGCTTGGTTGCCATGGTGACGAGGCGCCTGCAACCCACTTTGAGAGGGGCTGGAGAGAAAGGGGATGATCTTCATTCTCTGGCTTGGGGGAGGGTCAGGAGGGGAGCAGGGGCCAAGACGGTAGGACATGGGGGATGCAAAGCCAGGCCCGGCACCCAGTGCAGCCCCAGAACCCCTGGGAAGGAGAAGAAGAGGGGCCAATTGCACCAGCACCCACCCTGGGAATAAGCCTTTTGCTATGTGACACTCAGACCTCCTGATAACCTGTGCCCACTCCTCATCTGAGGCCAGAGAGGCTAAGCCTCATCTTTCACTGCACCTCTGGCCAACCCAGATTACTGTGGTCCCTAGATGTATCTCCCTATCTTCGATCCTGCCATTTCCACCACCTGGATAGCTCTTTTCTTCCCACTCCATATACCAAACTCCTATTCACTCTGCAACACCCAGTTCAAACCACCCATAAAAGACTCAGTTTCCATTGGTCAACAGAAATACCCATACCTTTTGTGGTCTCACTTTCTCGTACTAAGAAGGTCCCTCTCGGGTTCTCGGTGTTGAGCAGTAACCTCTCGGACTCTCGTCTGGTGATCTTGCCAAAGTACCACCTGGGGTGGGAGGGAGGTGGGTGGTGTTGGCCATCCAGGCTTCTGTTCACTCATAGTGCCTCTCCCTGGATGTGGCTGGGGCCCTGGGCAGCCAGACCTCCCACCCTAGTCCAGGAAAGACTTTGCACTGGCAGAAACAGGGAGTAAATATACTCACTCCTCGGCCTGGATGGAGTCAGAGGGCGCCACATAGTTGCTGGGGATGTAGCCTGTCTGTCCGGTGCTGAGCGAGTGGGCCAGCCACCAGTCTCCCTCTCTGAGCAGGGCAGAAGGAGGAGCAAAGGAGAAGGAAGCCATCAGCGGTGAGCCGGTGCCCGTGATCTTCCTAGGTGCTGTGCTAGGGCCCCTTGATGTCGAATGAGGCCCAGGGGGGGCCAGCTTGAGTTCCCACAGCGTGCCAGGGCAAGTTGGCCTTGAACTCTGCCCCTCCCTGGCCCAGATGCCTCTTCACCAAAGCTGGCTCAGAGGGCCTTTGTCTAGGACCGTGGCAGGACTGACTTTGAGCAGCCTGAAGGGAAAGTCCTGGGACAGGAAGTAATCTGCTACCTTTCAGATGTATTGAGACATCTCAAGATGCCTAAAGCTGCCTTGGAGTGAGGGAGTAACCTCCCTGTCCCTAAAGGCAAGTAAAGTTATAACAAGAGAGAAGGTTCCTGCTCAAAATAGAGTCAAATTAGACCTCACAAAGTCTCCCAAGCCCTGAGATTCAGAAGCCCAATCCTGGGAGTTGGTGAGACATGGATGGGGCCCAGTGACAATTGAGACCCCACCCTGAAAACTAGAGCAAATGCTTGTCTCTGTCACAAATCATGGGTCACATCTAAAGGGCTTCCTGGCTAAAGACTTCAGGCCTCCTCCTGCAGCCTACCAGCTTCAGGGGGAAACTGAGGCCACAGGGGGTTGGGGCTTGCCCAGAGTCACACAGCAAGCCATGTCAGAGGGGGCTAAGGTGGCAGAGCCCCAATGCCCAGGGCACATCTATGCTAACTGCCCAGTGGAAAGGAAGGGGTGGAGAGGGTGTGGAGGAAGGGCAGGAGGGGTTGGGGTCAGGTCCCCTGGGCCTGGGTGGGGGCAGGGTGGGGTGGAAGTACCTCTGCAGCCATCTGAACGTGAACCAGGTCTGGCTGGATCGGGGGTCCCGAGACAGAGGAGGGAGGAGAAAGCGAGAGCCCGACAGGAGAGAAGAGGCAGAGATGGGGGTGGTGAGAGGCAAAGAATGACAGGAAGAGCAAGGGAGAGAGCGGGAGAGCCAGGCGGTGCTGAAGACAGGGACAGTGGGGGCGGGGGGGAGGGCAGCCACAGAGGCCTCACATCCACAGCAACCAACAGGGACAGGGAAGGTCCATGGGGATTGGTGGGGGGAGTCACTGGGCAGGCAACCTGAGAACTAGGGCCCCTCTCAATCCCACTGTACAGATGGCAAAACTGTGGACAGAGAAGCAAAAGCCTTTGCTCAAGGTCACACAGCTGGACCCAGGCTTCCAGCTGAGAAGGAACCCTCACCTACAGAGAGGGGTGGGGCTGACAGCTTGCTGAGCTCTTCTCAATCCTGTGTGGCCTTTGGACCTTACCATGACCCTGAGATCATCTGTACAAATAGTGAGGCAAGAAAGTAAATGCAGAGCTAAAAGAATCTGTCCTAGCCGCCCTGTGTAGGCCTTAGGATGCCCCCCAATCCCTTCCAGAAAGAACCTTGTCTACAGTGACACAATCTGAACCCTGGCTCCCTATTCCTCTGAGCTGCCCCTGGCCAGATTCTTCAGTCCATTTTAAAGATGAAGAAGTTGAGGCCAGAAGAAGCAGGACTAGGGGAGCTCTCTGAGGACCTGTCAGAGGACAGGTAAGCACTACAGACCCCAGGGATCAGCTGAGTGGGTGGGCCAAGGTGAACCAGAGGGTGTGGGTCCCTTCAGATGGAGTGAGCCAAAGGGTTCGGCTGGGGCTGTGTGGAGCTGACTCAGTTGTGTGATGGCAACACATGAGCCCATGTTCAGTTTGGGGGACAGCTCATGTGCAGAGGAGCAAGAGGGGGGTCCCTAGAGGGAAGGGGTGAGTCCCTTCCCATGGAAAGAAGCCCATGGATGCCCAAAATCTCCATCCACTTCCCTACTGTGAACCACCCAAGGTATACACACTTGTCTGTCTCATTTGACCCTCATGACCACCCTGCAAGGAAGGCAGGCAAGGTTCTAGCCCCCAGACTAGGGAACTGTGGCTCAGAGATGTTGAGGGATCACCCAAGGTCACACAGCACCCAGCACTTTCTTTAGAGAGTTGGAGAAACTGAGTCACAGACAGGGACGGTCAGGGAAAGCAGGGACTCAAGCCACAGGGAACAGTTCTCTCAGATCTTTCAGTCCAAAGCCTCCATTTTACTCCTGGGGAAACTGAACACAAAAGAGCAGTGATTGCCCCAAAGTCACACAGCGAATCAATGACAAAGCAAGGGTGAGAACCGGAGCCCTTGGGTGCCCACAGGCAAACACAGCAGGCCTTCCAGGACCTCACAGAGGCTGAGGCCCTCAGGAAAGCCAGCAGAAGATGACAGGACCCAAAGCACCAAAACTGGGCCAAAAGGTCAGAGGCTGCTCGGCCAGGTGCAGTGGCTCACACCGATAAGCCCAGAACTTTGTGAGGCCAAAGGAGGCAGCTTAACAAAGCCAAAGTCTGGAGGCTGCCCTCTGAGGAGTCCCTGCCCCCCATATAGAGTGGACGACTGGCAGGAAGCACAGGTCCAGTGGCCAGCCACGCAGGGCCCCAGAAGCGAGAGGAGTTTGGCTGACATTACCCAGACTTCAGCAATCAGAGCTCCTAGCTTTCCAACATCAGCCCACATGTGAGTTTGGGGTTTCACAGACTACTTTGGGAGTTTTATTTCACAAGGGCAGGGAAAGAAATGCACTGTAATTTTGCTAAAGGATACACAAGGTCCAACTTCATTCTAGCCTTTGACTTTGGAGGTGTCTGAGACCTTGAGCTCCAGAATTGGACTGCCTTGGGTGGCATCGCAGCTCATACCTTGCTGGCTTTGACCCCTCCACATCACACCTTCAGTCTCAGTTTCCTCATCTGTCAGATAGGAAATAGTCATGCCTCCCTTGGAGGATGGAAAATGCCAGAACAGGGCTGCTGAACATGCATGAACTGTAGTATCCCAATTTGGCTAAACAAATAAATAAAAACAACCAAATCTGTGTCTCTGTGGTGCCGCTCCCTACTCTCCAAAATGTCTCTAAACCCAGAGCAGCACAGTCCTAGTCTCCAATAAGGATTTGCTGTGTGACCCTGGGTGAGTACTATACCCTCTCTGGGTTTAGGGTTTTGTTTTTTTTTTTGAAACAGAGTCTTACTATGTCATTCTCAGTAGAGTGCCATGGTGTCACAGATCACAGCAACCTCCAACTCTTGGGCTTAAGCAATTCTCTTGCCTCAACCTCCCAACTAGCTGGGACTACAGGTGCCTGCCACAATGCCCGGCTATTTTTTTGTTGTAGTTGTCATGGCCCAGGCCAGATTCAAACCCACCAGCCCCAGTGTATGTGGCCAGTGCCCTAACCACTGAGCTACGGGCGCTGAGCCCCTCTCTGGGTCTTAGTTTCCTCATCTATAAAAAGGAAATAATACTCAGGGACTCTCCCACTCAGGCAAAGTGTGTAAATAGTCAACATTGAGCTGGGGGTCAGAGGAAGCTGAGATAATTACTGTGATTATCACCAGAGCCTCAGTTTGCCAAACTGTGAAATGGGGACACCAAGCCCTATCTTCTCATGTCAAGGGTTTGGAAGCACAAACCTCCCTCAGGTGGCTGTGATGGGATGTAACAACAAAATCAATCTGTCAGGTTGAGGAGTTTTACTGCATCCAGTGCCTTCCCTGGAACCTGATCCTCATGAGATGGGCAGGAAGAAGGAAAGGAAGGAATCACACACCCCCTGCTCAACCTCTCACCTTCCCACGTGTGGCCAGAGGAGAAAGCACGGAGCGTGGAAGCCCTGATTTGAGACTTTACATCTCAACTGCTGATCACTAGCCATGTGACCTCAGGCAACTAACCTCATCTCTCTGAACCTCAGGATCCTCCTTATAGACTTAATCCTGTGGCCAGCCAGGCTGGCATGTGGATCAGGGCTATGGCAGCTTTGGAACCTGGGACATGATGCCAGTTTGCATCTTGATATTAACTCACTTGAACTATTAGGAGGGTCGGGGGAGCTCTTTGGGGACTGCAGACAAGCTGGGACAGCTGGGTGTGGCCAGCCAGAGCTTGACAGTCCCAGGCCTGAGGCTGCCAGGCCCCAAGTAATGCCAGGCAATCAAGTTTCCAAGCCCCAAGGCCTGGGAGAGAGTGAGGGAAGGGTGAGGCCAGGGCAGGCTGTGGAGGAGGACATGAAGTGCTTGGAGGCTCCAGTCCTGAGGTGCCCTCTGCCCTAGAATGCTCAGGGCAAGGAGGCAGAGGTTGGTGGGTGTGCTGTTGCCGGGCAGTGCCTGCTGGAGAGCTCCCCCAAAGAAGATGCTGGAATTTGGGTGGTAGGAAGGAGCAGTTCATGGAGCAACTCAAAGGGGTCCTGAGCCCTAGAAACTCAGACACCAGGTCTGGCAGACTTCAGACCCCACTGGGCTTCTTCTGACCCGGGGCTACACAGTACCAAGGCCATTTGGCAACAAGGCCAATGGACTGTGGTCATCATCTTAGAAATCTGACTGCCTGGCACTTCCTGGGCCCAAGCCACCCTCAGGCCTGGGGCTGTCAGGCTCTGGCTGGCTACACCCAGCTGCCCCAGCTTAACTGCAAATCCCAATAGATGGGCTCATCGTCAAGCTCTCCACCTCCGTTGACAGCAAGCCCAGCCCCCACACATGGGGTGGGGGCCCATGCTGGATTCCCTCATGCATACAGATTAGGGCAGCCACTAAACAATAATGGATCCTAAATAACCATGGTGGTCCCTGAGTGAGGTATGAGACCCAATCACCTCAAATTTGGGTGTCCCATCTTCCACTAAGCACCACCTCCCCGGTCCCCTTCTCTCTCTTTTCCCTCTAGTGCCAGTGCCAGCTCTACTCTAATTCCCACCTTCTAGCTGGGATTCTACTTCAGCTGAGCTGAGTGTAGGAATAGGAGGAAGGGCGAGAAAGGGCTCCTTCATCCACCCACCCGCATCAGGGCCCCTCACTGCTACCCAGGGGTTTCTCATGGGTAATGCTCCATCTCTTCCATCCCCCTAGCCTGGTCAAACGTCCCCAACCCATCCTAGAAGGCAGGAAGAGGGGAGGAGAGGGGCTAGACAAAGGAGTCAGGCCAGCCTGCCCTCTCACTCTGGTCAGGAGAGGCAGAATCAAAATTCCTTGAGTCTTTGCTGACCCCACATAGTTACTAAAGCTGTCACCTACAGTGAGATGCCCCTAGCACTTCCAAACCACGGTCCTGATAGGTCCTCCCCCTGAACAGGCCTTTCCCTCCACATGCCCCTCCTCTGAGCCTTCCTGCAAGGGGCATGGCTCCAAGGGCTGGCCTACCCCTCCCAGCTCTGCCCCTTCTAGCTGTGTGACCTTGGGCAAGTCACTTCACCTTTCTAGGCCTCAGTTTCCTCTTCTGTAAAATGGATCAAATGAGAGTTCCCACTTCTCAGGGCTGCAGTGACACAGAGATAAAATAATGCAACTTAAAACACTCAGCACAGGACCTGGCTCACACACAGAGCACAAAAGTTGCTCAGAGCACTGTTATTTCTGTTCACTCATCCTGTTCACCAGCAGCGGCTGGCCACCCCCAATGTACTGAACAACAGGTGACATGGGGACTTGAAGAGAGGAAGACCAGAGAGCAACTCTTGAGGGGCTTCCAGGTTGGGGGAAGCAGATGCAAAGAGCTGGTGACAATAGAGGGACTGGAGTCAGGACTCTGACATGTGGGAACTGGGGGTGGGGGGTTGCTGGGAAAGTCCCTCGCCTCCCTCAGAGAGCAGCTTGAGGAGGGGAGAGAGCCACAGCCCAAGTTCTAATCTTGGCTTTGCTACTTGTCCATATGATCTTGGACAAGGGCCTTCAATACCTCTGAGCCTCAGTTTCATGGAGACAGTCCCTTTCCCCATTGCTAGAGCCCACTGGACTGCAGAGAGGAGAAGATATAAGGAGGACATGGGCAAAGATGACTGGCACAGCACCTGGCACCTGTGTTCCCTTCTGCCTCACACAGAAGGCAGGTCTGCACTGGATCTTGAGGGATGAATAGGAGTTCACTAGGCAGAGGCTGGAGAAAGGGCATTTCAGGCAGAGAGAATAGCATGCACAAGGAAAGGGTGGCATGGACAAGCAAGACACACGGGCAGATGTGGACATGTCCCACTTCCTGAGCCAAGCCTTTGAGGACACTCAGAGATGGATCAATTCTCCTCTACCCTCTAGAACCCCCTTCCCTGCACAGCCCCAAAGGCATCAGTCTCCTCCAGTCCCCACCCTCCCTCAAGCTGCCCTCCTCAAGGGGTGGCTGTCCACCACCTCCACCTGCCACACAACTTCCCTGTCCTTCCTACAAGGCCCTTGACCCTCCCAGACCCTGTGGCCACCACCAGAGGGAGGCACACTGCAGGGGTTCCAGGAGTTGACCCCAGTTTCTGCCTGACACTTAGCCTAGACTGGGCAAAGGTCTGGCTCCCCAGCTGCAATCTGGCTCTAGGAGGGTATGGACAAGGCCTTTTCCACCCCGGCCTCACTGGGCTCAGCACTGGACCCTGCATGCAGCTGCGCTCAAGGTGGGCTGAAGGGTCTGAGTGGGCAGGGGAGAGCTAGAGGGGAGGGGCACAGAGAAGAAGTGTGAGGAAGGTCCGCTGTGTGGCCTCCATCTCAGCCTGGCCCAGGACCAGGACCAGGGCAAACTGGTGGGGGGTGGAGAAGCTGGGGATGCTGGGATGGAGAGCAGCCAAGGGAGCCAGAGAGCACAGTGAGGGATACTGGCGGTGTAAGCACATGCATGCAGAAGGCACCCTGCCCCAAGCAAAGCACCCCCGCCCAGTCCGCCGCCCACACAGTGTGTACACACCTGACATCCACCTTCCTCCTAAGGGCCAGCGAGAGAAAAGCAGAGAGAGGGAGAAGCTGAGAGAGGGCTGGAGGGAGCAAGCAGAGGCAAGGATAGGGAGGGGTTCCCCGCGGCCAGGGAGGGGTGCCCTGCCGGCGGGGCAGCCAGGGAGGACAGCAGATGCTGCCAAGGGCGAGAGTGCAGCAGGCGCCTGGCTCCACACTGCCCTCTGTCGACGGCTCCTGTACAGCAGGAACCCTCTACTGTGAAGCCCCCTCCCCGCACACACACACCGCGTCCAGAGGGGCTATGGGAAAGGGGTACACTCACGTGTTGTTGACAATCTGGAGCCGTTCCCCTTTCTTGAAGGACAGGTCAGTCTCCGTCCGTGACTCATAATCATAGAGAGCCACAAAGGTGGTCACTCCGCCTGCAGAGAAGGGTGGGTGTGTCAGAAAAGCAGGGTGGGGTCCTTTGGGGGACTGGGGTGGGGGGGAAAGCAATGTCTCCTATACGCCATTGTGTCCTGCCCAGAGACATGGTCACACTCAGTGGGGGTCCACACTGTCTTCGTGTCTGTGCATCCCTGCAAGGGTGTGTGCCTTCATGCTTCAGTGTGCCCCTGCTCTTTAGGAGAGGGTTGGCGTATCTGTTTAACATCTGTCTGGCTCGTGGAACCAGAAGTCCCCAATAATAGGCATCTTTGTTTTGTTCCCAAGAGCCTGGCACACAGTATTTAAGAAGGAACTGCAGGCTGAATGAGCTGGTGGCTGGAGAAGCTCTATTTCTCTGTAAGTGACCCCGGGTGCTTCTAAGTGTCTGGGAAGACTTAGCTCCAGGTAACTGTCCCTTCAAAGAGGTCCCTTTACAGCCTCCACCTCCACACATTCCCCAGGCCCCCCCTTCCCACCGTTTGGTTTTGTTCCTCCACAGAGTTGCCACCTTCCAACACCCTGCACAATTTACATACCTGTTCTTTACTTCTCTCCCCCAGAGGGGGTTGTAAGAACAGACCTGGCACATAGTAGGAACTCCATGAATATTTCTTGAACAAATGCATGAGTGTGTTTGAGTCCATTTGTCTCATCTGGGCGTGTGTCTGTGTCTGAGGGGTCCACGCCCATCCGTGTGTCTCTGTGTGTATGTTCTAACTGCGCATGTGTGCATGTGTGCTCCTGTGACTCTGAGTCTTCACAACGGTATTTCTAGCTGAGCATGTGCCTGTATGTCTCCTGCACGTGTCTCTGCACAGGCTTCTGACTGCACTGCCTGTGTCTTTATCTGAGATACATTATCTATGTGTGTGTATCAGTGTGCATCTATCTCGGGGTGTGTCTGTGCATCCACGTGTCCCTGAGTGTGTTCCTATGTGTGTTGTGTGCCTGTGTCTCTGGCTCCGCTCAGCCTGTGTGAGTGTGCTAGGTGGGTGTGTGCCAGCAGAGCGCACATGTTTGTGTGAACATGTGTGTCTGAGTCTCTCCACCCCATCTGCATCTCTCTAAGCGTCGCTGGCCCGGGGCTGCGGTGCCCCCAAAGCGCCAGCAGAGGGCGCAGGGGCGCATCTGGGCGCTGTCCCAGCCTCAAACGTCCCCGCGCACTGGGGCAGCCTTCTGCCCGGGTGCCACGCGCTGGTCGCCCGTCCTGCCCCATCTGCAGCCCCGCCCGGGCAGAGAACAATGCTAGGCCATAAAACAGTAGCCTGAGGCCTGGTCCCCGTTGTGCCCTTCTCTCTGGCAGCGTCCCCCTGCGTGCTCATCTTTAGGCCTCGTTACAGTCCGTGTCTGATTCACCCTCAAAGGCAACGCAGGGCACTTGACGCTCTACAGTTTGTAAAGCCCTTCCATGCCCAAGGCCTCCAGGCCAAGCAAGCCACAGACTCTTCCTCTTCCTGAGAGGGAGAAGCAGGCCTGGCAAGGAGGGACGAGGACGTCCCCGCACCGCCACCCCCGGCCCACTGACCAGCCAGTGGCCCCGCCCTCTGCGGGGAGGTGACCGTGTCCGAGGAGTTGAAACCTCCGAACAGCTTGGGCTCTGCGGCGGCGGAGGCGAAGGCTGCGCTGGGTCCGCGGTGGCCGTCGGCCGAAGCTGGCTTGCTGGGGGTCTGGGAGGTGGGGAAGGCGCCCCCTCCTACAGCATGGGCGTTCTCGGAGGGCTCCAGGCTGCGGCGCCGCTGGCTGGCATCCTTGGGCTTGCTCTTGTTGCTGCCCATGATCCTGGCTGGAGAGGAGAGAGGATCCTGGGTGGAGGAGAAACTCTGCGAGCAGGAAAGGCTACCTGGGAAAACTGAGGCCCAGTGAGGGCTCAGTTAGCCTCCCAGAGCCTCAGTGTCTTCATCTGTAAAACAGGCATAATGATGGCATCCATAAAACCGGCTTCCTTGGCATAGGGCCAGGCAAGAAGCTTCATGATCAGAAGCCCTGACCTCCCTCACCTCTCCTTTAAGTCGCTGTTTCTCTCCTTCTTGGGCAGGGACAGTTATCTGAGTCATGCCTATGTACTTAAAGGAGGGGATTCACTGAGGGTTTGTTGAATGAATATATGATTGACTGGAATTGTCTAACACTGGGAGACAACTGGCAACCAAGGCAACCATACAAAGTGGGAGGTTAAAAGGAGAGATTGCTGTGAGCTCACTCTAGCCACAGGGCCTTTGCACATGTTGTTCCCAGTGTCCTAACTACTTTACCAGGGTAACCTGGGCCTCCTTCCATTCTCTGTTCAAAAGTCACTGCCTCAGCAAGTGTTTCCCAAATTCTTTCACTGGATTAAGTTCTGGTGATTTTTGTGCTTCTCCTTGATATTGATAATCAGTGGCCCTGTTTTTAATTATTTTTAAATTCAAGTGATTATATAATTATTGTCATGGCCTTTGGTCTGTCTTAGTCACTGCTGGGCTGCTGGTGCCTAGTACAGGGGTGGTATACAGTAGGTGCTCAATAAGGAGTTGAGTTGAATGAATGTCTATTCAAGAATTAAGAGATTTCTGAGCCAGGAAGCTAGGAGGTCGAGAGCTTAGGAAACACGGAACCAAAGTGAAAATTCCCAGTGCCCACAGCCTTGCCACCACCACCCTGCCTCTCACTTCCCCATTCACAGGCTCTCGGTGGTCAGAGATCCCATCAAGCCTGACTGGGGTTTCCCACGCATCTTAGCCCTGACATGGCCATTGTTTTACCTGGTGGAAAGCAGGGGCTGTCCCAGAGGATCTGGGAAGCAGCCTGGGGTCTTGGCACCAACACCAGGTGTGGAGTCAGGATTTTCAAACTAGAGGCCCAGCTCCACCTCTCCTTGCTGTGTGTCCCTGTCCAAGTCACTTCTTCTCTCTGGGCCTCAGCATCCTCGTCTGTAAAACAGGAATAAAGCAGACCTCTCAGGGCTGCTGTGAAGATATGATTAGAAAGAGAAATTGTAATGGTGCTCATTCTTGGCTCACTGTTCATCAGGGTCTGACTCTTGTAGATCCAATGCTAAGAACCTCCCAGACCTGAAACATCCTTCAACCCTCCCAAAGCATTTTAACAGCAAGAGTGAGGCAGGGTATGGTGGTGAAGGTGGGCTCTGGAGCGAGGCTCTCCAGACCCAGATCCTGGCTTTGGCCCTAATCAGCTATGTGACCTCATGACTTAACTTCTCCCCATGCCTCATTTCTTCATCTGTAAAGGATAGGGTCATTGTGATACAGAGTGCAATACAGAGTGCCAGGAACACCTCAGGTCTCCCTGCCATACCAGCTGTTATTGATATTGTGTGATTCTGGACACACCAGCAATGCAGGTTCCAATTATTCTCCAGGGGATGCTGAAGACCCCAGAATCAATCCTCTGAGAACCCAGTGACAAAAAGTCCCCTTGACTAGTTGGGGCCTTTGGCAAGGCTGTTTGTCCTGAATGCCAAGCCCATCTCTGCCACCCTCCTCCCCATGTGAACTTTAGGCACCCTGCACTCTCTAGGTGTTAGGCTGTCAGGCTACACAATGGGGAAGTGGCCTGCATGCTCCCCAGGGACCATCTAGCTCAGACACTGTGGGGCTGGGAAGGCCCTGGGGAGACCTGCTCAATAGCCCAAGGGATCACCAGGGCCTCTTGGTCAGTGGGTTGAGGACAAGGAAGGCCAGTCTCTATAGCAATCCATTCCACTGTGGTCACACAGCCCATCAGCACTCATACAGTTGGTGTCCCATAGGACCTGCTGAGCTGGCTACCTGCAGCCCCAAACCTGATGGAGGCTGAGGCCTGGACAGCCACCCCACACTTGCTCCCTGGTGCATCATTCATAGCACCTACTAACAGGCCCTCTGCTAGTCACTACAGGAGGATACAGAGATGAGGGGAACACAGGTCCTACCTCAGAAGATGCCGTAGTTGGGGACTTGATTGTGGGCTTTGAGAGGAAATAAAAATTATAAAAATATATTTTAAACTAAAAACAAAATTTAATACATGCATATATAAAGAACTATCCAAGAGCCCTCACTTTCTTTAGAACAAACTAAATGATAAGAGTGAGCTTCCTGGGTGGCACCTGTGGCTCAAAGGAGTAGGGCACTGGCCCCGTTTTGGCCTGGCCAAAAATTGCAAAAAAAGAGTGAGCTTCCTGTCACTAGAGGTAATCAAAGACAGGAAAATGGATTCTTGGCTCATGTGTCATGGAGGGATAGGGCAAGTCAGGGCTGGACGTTGAAGGCCCTTCCTACATCAAAGAATGTATGTGCCTTCTTGAGAAGGAGCAAGAGAAAAAGACACAGCCCCTGGCCTCTAAACTCTTAAACTAATCAAGAAGACTGCTCCCCCCTGGGGCATTCAAAAGAAGCATAACAGGACCTTTAAGGCCAAGATAAGGGGACCTAAGCCTTGGTTTGTGTGGTGGTTGGTTCTGACTGTACAAATGACGTGTGTGCGTGTGTGTGTGTGTGTGTGTGTGTGTGTGTGTAGAGGTGGGCAGGTTGCAACTAAAAGCTAGCATGCTGGAACACACTCCTGTGACTGAATCCCAGTCTTGCCACCCCCGTGGGGAACCCTGTGCCTCAGCTGCTTCTCTGTTAATCAGGGATAACAATCCCCATGTCACAGGGCCTTGGGACCATCCATGAGAAAAGTACACAGAACGTGCTTAGGAATGTGGCTAGTCCTCAACAAAATGGCAATGTTTTATCATTCAGCATGTATTCTTTGGGAACTCCAGGAACTAAAAAAAAGAAAAGAAATGCCTCATAATCCTGCCCCTACAAGAGAACCGCCTGGGCATGACAGCGTGTCTCCTTCCAGTATCACAGGAACACACAACTGTAAACAAAACTGGGATCAGTCTAGCGCCCTTGACTGTGAGTTCCCTGTGGGCAAGTCCTGTCTGGATCCATGTCTACATCCCCAGAGACCAGGATAGGCCTGGCACCTGCCAGATGCTCTGGAAATAGTTACAGACAAAAGACCAAGTGAGCACTGATGTGTCATTTGCACCTTGTTTGGTTCCTGGAATGCCACATTGTAGAGACCAAATATCATTCCTTGACACTCCAATACTCTTAGAGATCTGACCTTGGACTAGGCCCTGCTCTAAGCACTTTGCAAACAGTGACTCATCACATCCTCATGATAATCTAGGAGGTAGACACTAATGATTTCTTTATTTTACAAATGAGGCAACTGAGGCACAGAGAGGTTGAGGAACTTGCCTGAGGTGGCACAGCATGGGTGAGAGTGTAAAAGAAAGGGGAACAGGAAACCACACTGGATGTGTGAATCAGGAATTAGGGCCTGCTCCTGGGGTCCAGTGGGGGAACTCTTGGCCCCATCTCCTACCCTTGGGACCTCCCTCTCCTGTGGAGCAGCCAGACGCCCTTGGTAGAGGGAGTGAGCAGAGAAGGCAGCCGAGCTCTGCTCCTGCAGAAAGCACTAGATTTCAGGCTGTGCTTGGGGAAGGATGATCCACTTAGGACGGGGGCAAGTCTCAGCAGGCTGCTGCCCTGTGCTGTGTGACCTTGGCAGAGAGGGCCCTCCTCACAGGGGCAGATCCCCTGTCTGCAGGCTTCCTGATTTGGGGCCCAAATGCCCAGTCACCATGAGTCTCCCACTGAAGAAGGCCCAAACTCCCCACATCTCTTCCTCCACTGCAGCTTCCAAAGTAGAGATAGATCTTTGCGGGGGGTCCAAGGGAAGCAGTGGGGACCCTGCACTGGGGGTGCCTGAGGTTTCCCAGGGAAGATGGCCCCTTCCTCTGAGGAGTCACCCCAGGCAGCCAGCCTGCACTATCACTCCCTAGGAGAGGTGCCAGGATGCAGCTTCCCACATGCCCCCGCGATGTCCTGAGTACTACATGCTCCCCAGGGCCCAGCTGACCAAGCATCTCCCCAGGCCTGCATCCCACCCCCACCTCTGCACACACACTCCTCCCAGTCATTCACCAGATATTTGCAGAGCACCTCCTATGTGCCAAGCCCTGTGCTAGGCCCTAACCAGGTGGAGCCCTGGGTATGGTATCTCCTACCCGCACATATCTCCATTCTCTCTGGCCAAGGCCTTGGACACAGCAGTGGTGGCCCACTCCAGCCCATCCTCCTCTTACTGCCAGAGGCATCTCTGTAAACCACACAGACAACTGGGGGCCTCCCCTACTTAAAATTCTCCACAGAAAACCTGTAACAGTCTATGTGTTCATCAGAGGGGACTGTTAAATAAATGATGCTGCGGTCACAGAGTGGAAAGCTGAGCAGCTATTAAAAAGGCCAGGAAGGCTAGGCTTGGTGGCACATGCCTCATCCCAACACTTTGGGAGGCTAAGGCAGGAGAATCTGGTTTTGTGGCCAGATCCTGGCCTGAGGCCAGGAATTCAAAACCAGCCTGGGCAACACAGCAAGACCTTGTCTCTACCAAAAAAAAAAAAAAAAAAAAGTTTTAATTGGTTAGGTGTGGTTATATGCTGCTATAGTCCTAGCTACTCAGGAGGCTGGGGCAGGAGGATCGCTTGAGCCCAGGAGTTTGAGATTTACAGTGAACTATGCACCACTGCACTCCAGCTTGAGCAACAGAGCAAGACTTGAGAACCTGTCTTTACAAAAAAATGTGAAAAAAAAAAAAAAGAACAAGAGCTCAGTGTGACCTGAGAAGATGCTCACCATACACTGTTAAGTGAAAAGAGAAAGAGGGCAGATAAGAATCTTCACTGGACAGCCTGCGGCCTCAGTTTCCTCATCTGAAAAATGGAAACAATGATGCTACCTACGTCACAGGGTTGGTGGGGGAATAAATGACGAGCATGGAATGGACTTAGTGCGGTACCTGGCCTGTAGCAAATATGAACCAGTATATTTCTGTAACAAAAATGGGTTTCCACATGCATGTGTACATTAACACATGCACACATACTCTGGATGCTTCCAGAAAGTTCTGGAAGGATTCTAAATTCTTCACAATGTTTTATCCAAAAGGTATGGGATAAGGAGAGGAAAATCCCTTTTTTACTTTATATCCTGTGTCAACTGACATTTAGAAATCACTTTGTCTGGCTTGGCGCCTATTGCTCAGCAGCTAGGCCCCAGCCACATACACAGGAGCCGGCGGGTTCAAATCCAGCCTGGGCCCGCCAAGCAACAATGACAACTACAACCAAAAAATAGCCAGGTGTTGTGGCGGGTGCCTATAGTCCCAGCTACTTGAGAGGCTGAGGCAAGAGAATCACTTAAGCCTAAGAGTTTGCAGTTGTTGTGAGCTGTGACGCCACAGCACTCTACCAAGGGCGACAGCTTGAGACTCTGTCTCAAAAAAAAAAGAAACTACTTTGTCATGATTTTTTTTTAAATGGAGATTTTTTTTAAATATTCAAGAGCTTCCTCTCGCTCCCCTGTAGATCAGGCCTAAACCCCACCCCTGAGTCCACCCGGTCCTGCAGTTGCTGCTGCCACCCTCTCCCATGGCCTCTCCCAGCTCCCCCATGACCTGACTGACCAAAAGCACTACACTCACTCTCACCTCCTGGTCACAGATGCCCACAACAAGCTGTTGTTCAGACACAATACAACAGCCCCTTCCTTCCCAACCCTAAGGAACATCACCTTCACTTCTAAGGGTCAAGGGGAGGCCAAGGTGCTCAGGTGGCGAGAGAGAGGACACCAGGCGAGCCTGAGTTCAAGTCCTGCTTCTACTTTACTAGGTGAATCTTCTTGAGCAAGTCATTTGGCCCCTCTTTCCTCCCTTTGAAAATGGAAATAAGAATGTGCCTAATATCTGGAAAATTCAAGAGCAAGTCCATGTGCCAGGAAAAGAATAAATGCTCACTCAACAGCACTGTGTTATTTACTGTTGTGACCATCACTGTGGAGAGTAAGAGGAGGCAGTAGTGGGTGGCAGGACCTTGGAGGCCACGCACTAAGCTGGGAGGCTGGGTGCCGCGGCTCGCACCTATAACCCTAGCACTGTGGGAGGCAGAGATGGGTGGATTGCTTGCGCTCAGGAGTTTGAGACCAACCTGAGCAAGAACGAGACCCCATTTCTACTAAAAATAGAAAAACTAGCCAAGCTGTGTGGCGGGCATCAGCTACTTGGGAGGCTGAGGCAAGAGGATCACTTGAGCCCAAGAGTTTGTGTTTGCTGTGAGCTATGATGATGCCACTACATTCTACCCAGGGTGACAAAGGAGAGGAAATGTAAACAAGATTTTTAAAAAATATCCAAATATGTTTAAAATATTTAAAAAAAATAAAAAGGAGCACAAAGTGGGGTACTTTACATGTAGTTCATTGTCAACCGCCCTGACAGCACCATGAAGCAGGGACTAGAATTACACCCACTTCACAGATGGGACCAAAGTTCAGAGGAGCTGGAACCCTGCCTGAGACCACACAGCAAGTGATTGCAGCAGAGCTTGGCTGCTCACAGTTCAGGGCAGTGCTGGACACACCCTTGCTGTCCTACTCACCATGCGCAAGACAACACAGGGGACAAAGGGCAACCTCTCACATCACCACTTGTGTCTCTGGACCCTCCAGGGAAGCAGAAGCACCAGGAGGGGTAAAATAAATAAATAAATAAATACATGCCTGGAACCAGAAAGCTGGGCTCAGAGGCCAGCTCACCACTACCCAGCCATGCCTCAGCTCACCCCTCTAAAGTGGGAAGTGGTGTGATTGCCGCTGCATAATTGGCTTATTGTGAGGAAAACAGGAGGTGGTATTTGTAAAGTGCCTGGGCACACAGGAAGTACTCCACAAATATTAGCTATTATTATCATTTCTATGGGAGACTTTCAGACCCTGGCCTTTGTTTCTAATCACTCTCACAATTAGGCAAAAGCCTGCAAAAATCCTACCATCTGCCCCACCTTGTGCTTGGCCCAGGAAGGATTGTCTGGTAGACTTGATTGGGAGCCAGGGTCTAAAAAGCCACTTCACGGTGAAAGAGTCCAGAAAAAACAGGCATGTTGCAAGGGACTCAATGTGTGTTCTCCCCAAATTCTTATGTTGAAGCCCTAGTCCCCAATATGATGGTATTGGGAGGTGGGCCTTTAGGAGATAATTAGGTTTCAATGCAGTCATGAGGATAGACTCCCCGTGATAGTTTAGTGCCCTTAAAAGAAAAGGAGACCAGATCCCTCTCTTCCTGCTGTGTGAGGAGGCAGCAAGAAGGCGGCCTTCCACAGACCAGGAAGAGAGCCCTCACCAGACACTCAATCTGCCAGCACCTTATCTCAGACTCTCCGGCCTCCAGAATTGTGAGAAATAAATGTTCATTTTTTAAGCCACCTAGTCTGTGGTATTTCATCAAAGATGCTTGAACGGACTAGGGCACATGTTCACTAGTTAACCTCAGTCTGAGATGCCTGCCTATGCAATTAGCTTAGAAAATGAAGTGGAAGAAATAAAATGATATTAGAAAAGAGAAGATAAGAGTCTCATCATTTGCAGATGGTATGGACGTAGATCTGGGAAATCCAAGAAAATCCACTGCAAAACTATTAAAATACATTCTGTCCTTCCATTTTTAGAGCTTTCCAATTTCACTTTTTTGTGGTTTAAATATGATTGATTTGGAATTTATTGGCATAAGGAGTGAGATTGAAATCCAACTTGAAGCTTTAAAGCAAATTAAAGTGGCAGGGAATTGAGTTAATATTCAAAAAGCAATAACATATCTATATACCAATAGCAGTTAGCAAATAAAATGAAAGAAAGCTTAGCATTATTAAAACATCAATTATTCTGAATCAAACTAAAAGTTGAATGGGATCTCAATAAAAGCCCCAACAGGAATTTTTTTTTTTTTAACTAGCCAACTTGATTTTTAAATTGATTAAAGCATATGGGTAAGAATAAAATGCTAAAAGGAACGGTAAAGAAGGAAAAATAGTACAAACAGTGTAATTAAAACTAGGTGATATCAGCATATAAATAGATCAATGGAACAGAAGAGAGCATCCAAAAACTGTCCCCAAACACAGAGAAATTTAATATACAATGAAGGTGCCATTTCACATTAATGATAGAAAAGGTGAACTATTTTTAAGATAGAGTTGGGACCAACAGTCTGACAGCAGAAAACAAATCAAGTTGGACCTCAATGTCATTCCTTCTGCCAATAAATTCCAAACCAATCAGGCCAGGTGCCATAGCTCATGCCTGTAATCCTAGCACTCTGGAGAGGCTGAGGCAGGTGGATTGCTTGAGCTCAAGAATTCCAGACCAACTTGTGCAAGAGCAAGACCCCATCTCTACTAAAAATAGAAAAATTAGTTGGGTGTCATGGTGGGTACCTATAATCCCAACTACTTTAGGAGGCTGAGGCAGGAGAATCACCTGAACCCAAGAGTTTGAGGTGGTTGTGAGCTATGACGCCACAGCACTCTAAGGAGGATGACAAAGTGAGGGTCTGTCTCAAAAAAAAAAAAAATTCCAAATCAATCATATTTAACCCACAAAAAAAGTGAAACTAAAGCTCCAAAAATGGAAGGCCAGAATATATTTTCTAATCTCAGAATGGGAAAAGCATTCCTAAACATAACACAAAACCTAGAAATCATGTTCAAAATGATAAAACAATGTACAATAAAAAAATCTATAATGTCTGTGTGGCTGAATAAACGCCATATACAAATTCAAGAGACAAACAGCAAATTAAGAAAAATATTGCACTCCCACAAAAGAAAAATGACCACCAATAGTTTACAGACAAAGCAAGCCAAATGGCTCTTAACCACATGACGCTCAACCTCACTCATATGATAAATGCAAATTAAAACTACACAAGCTACTCAGTGACAGCAGAATACACATTCTTCTCCAGGACAGACCATATGCTACACCATAAAACAAGCCTCAATAAATTTAAATGGAGTGCAATCATACAAAGCATGTTTCCAACCATGAGAGAATAAAATAAGAAATCAATAACAGAGAAATCTGGGAAATCACAAAGATGTAAAAATTGAACAACACAGTCCTCAGGAACCAATGAACTAAAGAATAAATCACCAAAAAAATTAGAAAGTACTTTGAGATAAATGAAAATGAGAAGATATCAAAATGTATGGATACAGTAAAAGAGAACTTCAAGGGAAATTTATAGCTGCAAATGCCTAGATTAAGAAAGAAGAGAGATCTGAAATTAACACCATCACCCTCTACCTTCAGACAGTGGCAAAAGAACATTGGCAAGTAATTGGAAAGAAACAAAGATTAGAGCAGGGTGGTGCTTGTGGCTAAGACGAGCAGGGTGCCAGCCCCATATGCCAGAGGTGATGGGCTCAAACCCAGCCCCGGCCAAAAACTGCAAAAAAAAAATAAAATGTCTTTAAAAAATTAAAAAAAAAAAAAAGAAAAGAAAAGATTAGAGCAGAAACTGATAAAATAGAAGATTTTTTTTAATGGAGAAAAAACAAAGCCAAAAGTTGATTATTTAAAAAGATAACCAAAATTAACAAACCTTTACCTAACTGAACAAGGGAAGACGCGAGAAGACAAATTACTAAGATCAGGAAGACATTACTACTAACTTTAAAGAAATGAAGATTATAAGAGACTATTATGAACAACTCCATGCCAAAAAATTCAATTAACTTACACAAAATGAGCAGATCTTGGAAGAACACAAACTACCAAAACTGCGAAGAAATAGAAAATCTGAATATCTGAATAAATCTAAAACAAGTAAAGAGATTGAACTGGTAATTTTAAAACTTTTCACACATACAAAAAAGAGCCCAGGCCCAGATAGCTTCACTGGTGAATTTTGCAAGACATTTAAAGAATTAATACCAATTCTTCACTAGAGAACACTTCCCAACTCAATCTATAAAGCCAGTATTACCCTGATGTCATAACCACATAAAGACATAAGAAAACTACAATGTCTCTTATAAATATGGATATAAAAACTCTCCTACAAAATACCTTGAAAACCGGATCCAACAACATATGCAAGGAATTATACGCCATGACCAGGTGAGATTTGTCTCAGGAATACCATGTTGGCTTAGCTCCTGAAAATCAATTAATGTAATATACCATACTGATAGAATAAAGGACAAAAGCCACAGAACAATCTCAATACCTTCAGAAAAAGCATTTGACAAAATCCAATGCCCCTTCCTGTTAAAATCACTCAATAGAAGGAAATTTCCTCAACCTGAGAAAGGGTAGCTATGAAAAGCCCACAGCTACTTTATGCTTAATGGTAAAAGAAGAGATGCTTCTCCCTAAAATCAGGAATGCCACAAAGAGGTCCATTCCCACCATTTCTACTCAAGTTTGTGCTGGGGGATCTAGCCAGATCAATTAGGGAAAAAAATGATATGTAAAGTATCCTGATTAGAAAGGAAGAAGCAAAACTATCTCTATTTGCAGATAACACGATCTTATGTATAAAAAATCCTAAGAATTCTACCCCAAAAATGCTAACTCTAATAAAGGAGTTCAAAAAGCTTGCAAAGTACAAGATCAATATATAAAAATAAATTGTATTGCTATACACTAGGAATGAGCAATCCAAAAATAAAATTAAGAAAACAACAGCCAGGGCTCAGTGCCCGTAGCACAGTGGTTAAGGCGCCAACCACATACACCGAGGCTGGTGGGTTGGAAACCTGGCCTGGGCCAGCTAAACAACAATGACAACTGCAACAAAAAATGGCCAGCATTGTGGTGGGCGCCTGTGGTCCCAGCTGCTTGGGAGGCTGAGCTAAGAGAATTGCTTGGCTCGGCCCCTGTGGCTCAAGTGGCTAAGGTGCCGGCCACATACACCTAAGGTGGCGGGTTTGAATCCAGCCCGGGCTGCCAAACAACAATCACGGCTGCAACCAAAAAAAAATAGCCAGGCGTTGTGGCGGGCGCCTGTGGTCCCAGCTACTTGGGAGGCTGAGACAGGAGACTCGCTTGAGCCCAGGAGTTGGAAGTTGCTGTGAGCTATGGTGCCATGGCACTCTGCCCAGGGGGATAGCTTGAGGCTCTGTCTCAAAAAAAAAAAAAAAAAAGAGAATCACTTAAGCCCAGGAGTTTGAGGTTGCTATGAGCTGTTGACACCATGGCACTCTACGAAGGGCAACATAGTGAGGCTCTGTCTCCAGAAAAAAAAAAGAAAGAAAGAAAAATAAAATAAATAATCCAAAATAAAATTAAGAAAACAACAGCCAAGCACAGTGGCTCATACCCATAATCCCAGCACTTTGTGAGGCCAAGGCAGGAGGATCACTTCAGCCCAGAAGTTCAAGACCAGCCTGGGCAACATAGAGAGACCCCCATCTCTACAAGAGATAAAACAATTAACTGGGGGTGGTATTGCACACCCAGGTATTGCACACTCAGCTACTTAAGAGGCTGAGACAGGAGGATCACTTGCGCCCAGAAGTTTGAGGTTACAGTGAGCTGTGATCACACCACTGCACTCCAACCTAGACAATAAAGCAAGACTTATCTCAAAAAAATAAAAAAGAAAAGAAAAAATACACACACACATATTAATATATATTATATATAATTACACATATATAGAGAGAAAGAAATGAATCAATTTCATAACCTTGGATAACAAAGATTTCTTAGATCTGACTCCTCCTAGAGCACAAGCAACAAAAGGAAAAACCAAAAAGGACCAAAAACCAAAAGGACAAACCAGACTTCATCAGAATTATAACTGCAAAGGACACCAACATGGAAGTAAAAAGAAAACCCACAGAATGGGAGAAAATGTTCGCAAATCATATATCTGATGTGCAATATATTTGATATTTAGATGATACAAGAATCTCCTCCAACTCAACAACAAAAAGGACAAACAACCCAATTTTAAAATGGGCAACAGACCTGAATAAACCCATTTCCAAAGAAAATACACAAATGGCTAATAAGCACATGAAAAGATGCTCAACATCATTAGTCATTAGGGGAATGCAAATGAAAACCACAGTGAGACACCACTTTACACTCCCTACCAAGGCCAGAATCAAAAAGACAAGTGTTGGCAAGGATGTGGAGAAACTGGAACCTCCACACATTGCTCGTAGAAATGTAAAATGATGCAGCTGCTTTGGAAAACAGTTTGGCTAGTTTTGCAAAAGGTTAAACAGAGAGTTACCATATGATCCAGCAATTCCGCTCCTAGGTATTTACTCAAGAGAAATGAAAGCACATGTCCACATAAAAACTCGCAAATGGCCATAGCAGCATTACTCATAATAGCCAAAAAGCAGAAACAACAAATGTCCATCAGCTAAAGAATGGATAAATTAAAATATGGTATGTTTATATAATAGAATATTATTTGGCAAGAAAAAGGAATGATGTATTGTTACATGTGAATCTTGAAAACATTATGCTAAGTGAGAAAAGCCAGTCATAAAACAACCACATAGTGTGTGATTCCATTTATGTGAAGTGTGTGGAGTATGCAAATGTACAGAAACAGAAACTTGTTCATTGTTGCCTAGGCCTGGGGAAGGAAAGTTTAGGGGGAAGTAGGGAATGACTGTCATTTGTACCCAGTTTCTTTTTGGAGTAATGAAAATGTTCTAAAATAAACTGTGGTGATGGTTACACAATCTGTGAATATACCAAAACCCACTAATTGTAAACTTTTTTTTTTTTTGGAGAAAGTCTCAAGCTGTCGCTCTTGGTAGAGTGCCGTGGAGTCACAGCTCACAGCAACCTCAAACTCCTGGGCTTAAGTGCTTCTCTTGCCTCAGCCTCCCAAGTAGCTGGGACTACAGGCACCTGCCACAACGCCCAGCTATTTTTTATTTTTTTGGTTGTAGTTGTCGTCGTTGTTTGGCAGGCCTGGGCTGGATTTGAACCCGTCAGCTCCGGTGTATGTGGCTGGCACCCTAGAGGCTGAGCTACAAATGCTGAGCCTGAATTGTAAACTTTAAATGAGTGAATTTTATAGAATGTAAATGTCATTGCAATAAAGTTGTGATATATTAAAAAAAAATCAAATTATGGGGGCAGCACCTGTGGCTCAGAGGAGTAAGGCTCCAGCCCCATATGCCAGAGGTGGTGGGTTCAAACCCAACCCCAGCCAAAAACTGCAAAAAAAAAAAAAAATCAAATTGTATCCGAGGCCACTGTTCTCCTATCAGAATGGCAAATTGCCCATGGATGGAGCTAGAGAATGTCCTTCTGAGCAAAGTATCACAAGAATGGAAGAAAAAGTATCCAATGTACACACCCCTATTATAAAACTAATTTATACCTTTTATATGTAAGCTATAACCTAATAACAGCCTAAGAATATGGAGAGGGGGGAGGGAGAAGGAGGGGGATTGGGGTGGAGGGAGGGGGATTGGAGGGATCACTTCTGAGGTTTATCTTACAAGGGTACAAGTGAATCTTTCTAAGAGCAGAATGTGAACGTTTTAAAATAATAACTAAGAAAATGACACAAAGGCTATGTTAACCAGTTTGATGGAAGTGTTTCGGATTGTGTGTGAAAACCCCACACTGTACCCCAGAAGTGCATTAATGTACATAGTTACCATTCCATTAAAAAAAAAAAAAAAAAAAGAATGGCAAATTGGCACCTATCAGATTTGTCACAAAATTCACAAACATTCTGTGTTGGTGAGAGGGAGGAAAATCAGAAGCTGTGGTTTACAACAGCACAACGTCTCTAAAAGACAAAATTACAACTGCACACACCCGCTCACCCTGAATATGGGATTAACACTAGAGGAATCCTCACACACGAAGACTAAGCATAGGATTAAAGACATGCCCTGCAGAACCGACTAACTAGCAAAAGACTGGAAATAATCACAATACAGTTGTGATACATTAAATGTCTTTTATTAATTAAATGAAGCCTCACCTCCATCCTTGCAGTGGAATACTACATAACCATGAAAAAGAAAGCCATGGTACAAACGGATCTCTGAGAGTCAGCTCAAGAGCAGGGTAGATGCTGTGGCTGTCATGTTTTTAAAAATATCTTTTGCTTTGCAAACGTTTAATTTTCAGTCAAACACAGAAGTTAAAAATATCAATATGGAGCATACTTTGAAAATTTGTTTAGAAAAACATGCTTATCCATGCCTGGATCTCCCCGGAAGGATAACACCAGAAATTCTTGGAAGTGATTACCCCTGGAAAAGAGACCTGGGTGGGAGAGACTTGCTTTTCTCGGTCTCCTTTTACACTGTTTGAATTGTTTTTACTCTGTGTGTATGTGTTAACATTTTTTCCTTTCCTTTTGAAGAAAAACACAGGCTTACCTGGTTTCAAATTCTGGCTCTGGCTCTCATAGCTGGGCAAGTTACTTCACTTTTCTGGCCTTTGTGTTCTGTTCTGTAAAAAGAAGAAGAATAGTAATAACTACCTTGCAAGGTTGTTGTTGAGGATTAAATGAGACAGGGCAAGCACAAGTCCTTGTTGGTTATTTATCTGTTACTGGGGCACTGAGGTGGATTGTAGCAGGTACCACCAAACCGCCTCAGACCAGGCGTTCAGAGAACCAGAGATCCCCTCTGGCTGGGAGAAACTGGGAAATGCTTCCTGGAGAGGCAGCATTTGAGAAAGGCTTCAAGGACAAGAGGCATTTCCACAAATCAGCTTAGCTGAGCACCTCTTATGCCCTACACTGCAAAGAAAGACAGTCAAAAGCCAAATAGCAGGGCCAGCCTAGAGAGGACTTACAGAAGGTACAGGGACAGTGACAACAAGGAGCTGGGACAAAGCTTTACCCAGGTCCCAGTGCTCATAGAACAGACCCAGGAAACGGAGGCTCAAAGGAGAGGGACTGCCCACGATCACACTGCTGGTTCTCAACTTCTGAAAATAACTTAACTCAAGCTCTCTCTTTGTTCCATAGAGCCAAAGAAGAAAAACAGGAGCCCTCCTGACATGCACCCACCAGAAGATAGACATAGGTGCTGAATAAACTAGGGGCCCCACAAAGAGGAGGGACACTTGGACCTCAGAATAACAACAGCTCCTGTGCGTGGCAGAAGCTAAGAAGTGCGCTATAGACGTGTGAGCCCAGGTAAAGCTGCCCCAGTCCTCTGTGGTTAGCCCCATTTTGCAGATGAGGAAACTGAGGAGGAAACTGAGGTCTGGCTCCTTGCCTAATGTCTCATAGCTCATAAAGACAGTGTCTGAAGGCAAACCTGGATTGTCTGAGCTCTCAGTCTCTTCCCTAAGCCCCATCCCCTAAAGGAGGCACCAACAGGGCCTCTATCAGCAATCGCACCCTCCTGGAAGGGCCCAAGGTGGAAACTGCTCTCAGCCAGTGCAGGAATGTCTCCTGATAAGAGTGGCCCAAGGGTGGAGGGAGAGTGGATAGTGGAATCTGCTGGGAATGCAAAGGGGATGGAGGGAGGAGGCAGTGGGTAGGGACCATTGGCAGCCATCCTGCTTCTGGAGAGAGAAGAGCAGAAGGCGCCTCAGCCTAGCACTCTGGGAGGCAGATACAGGTAGATTGCTTGAGCTCCACAATTCAAGACCAGCCTGAGCAAGAGCAAGACCCCCATCTCTAAAACATAGCTGGGCCTTGTGGCGGGTGCCTGCAGTCCCAGCTACTCGGGAGGCTGATGCAAGTGAGCCCAGGTATTTGAGGTTGCTGTGAGCTATGACACCACTGCACTCTACCTAGGGCCACAAAGTGAAACTCTGTCTCAAAAAAAAAAAAAAAAAAAGGCTGCCTCAGACACCTGCTCCAACCGGCAGGTGGGGGCATTGTGGTTGAGTGGGGCCCTGGACAAGTCGACCAAAGCTTCCTTTGGAAACACAGAGAAGCCTATAGTCATCCTGGAGTAGTTGCAAAGGCAAATGAGCTAATGTGTGTAAAGCCCTGGGCACTCAGGCCATGCTTGTTAAGCAGGAGCCCTTACACCACTGCTAGTATTATCATTCTCATTGTCATAGTCAGCTCTCTAGTTCTCACTAGGACTCTGCTACACAGTGACAATCACCCCCCTCTCCAGAGGAGGGGACAGAGGGAGGCTCAGAGAACGTAAGTCAGATGCCTGGGCCATCGTCCAAGACAGTAGAGGACCAGCGGAGGCCCCCAGCTCTTCTGGCCCCAGGCCACTGTTGGCACCTCTCCCTCAGCCCACTGGTTCCAGCTGGGTTCTTACAGGAAGTCCTTACACCAAGGACAAAGCAGACCCCAGTCTTAGCCAGCCCATTTTGTAAAAGGGGAGATGGAGCCCCAGAGAGGGAGAGTGGTTGGCCCAAGGCCACACAGCAGGCCAGGAATAGGGCAGGGAACAGGCCCCAAGTCGCCAGACTCTAAAGACCTTTCTCCCCTACCCCCTTAGCCTCTGAACTGAGACTGGCTAGTGTCAGTTTGGGCCAAGGAGACTCAGAAGGACCATTCTGGAGTGAGTGTGTGACCCCCTGGGGACCCTCAAGGCTGGGTCCCTACCTGATGCCACATACTCCTCACAACCATACACCAGCACCAGCCCCATCCACAGAGGGGGAAGCTGAGGCTGGAACGGGCATGAGAGGGCACCAGTCCAACCTGTCCATTTTGCAGATGGGAACTGTGTCCCTTGGGGCCCAATGCCCTCTTTCTGCCTCCTCTGTGGCCTCCCACGTCAGAGTGGAAGCTGCCCATGGGCAGGGATCTTCACCTCATTCCTCTTTTTGTCCTCCACACTATCAAAAGAATTACCTGCTCACCTGGGTATTTTTCTACGAAAGTAAGAATGTAGAAAGGACAACCTCAGAATGAGAATCTGAGTAATGACAGTAGTAATAGCTACTGTAGTATTTATTTAGCACTTACTCTGCGCCCTTGTTACCTGACTATACAAACGAAGAAACTAAAGCATGGACAGGTTAGATGATGTGCTAAGATCCTACTTCTTAGAAACTGAGTGACAAGTCCCCATGGCTTTGTGTGTTTCCCCAGTGGGAGCTGCCACCCAGAGCTATGGGGAAAGGCCCAAGGGAGTCTGGGGTCAAGCTCTTCTTGGCAGAGTCCAGGGCCAACTCAGCCCCTTCCCAGACCCCACTGTTGTCAGCTACTCCTGTACAGACTAGGGGTAGATGTGATGTGCTCACCAGGGTGTGGAGACTCACGTTTTCCCCCCCAGCTTCTCCCCACTATGCCTTCCTGCCTGGGGTTCACACCACCCCTCCAACACTCTCAGCAGCTCTAGTGCAGGCTGTTACCAAACTCATTTTACATATGAGGACACAGGGGCTCCAGGAGGCTGCTGCAGCCAGAGAATAAACAGCCAGGGTGCAACCCAGATCCTAGTGACACCAAAGCCTCTCCCCCAGTGCATCTTCAGGGAGCACAGGACAGGCAGCCTGGAGGGGACAGAGCTGCCAAGGCCCTTGGCCCAGGTATGAGGAGACTCAGGGGAGTTTCCAAGAGGGTCTGTTCAGCAACTCAAATCAGGAAGGCCTGAAAAACTGAGGGGGCCCATGAAGGTTCTCTCAGGCCCCTGGGGCTGGAGATGTCGGGGCGCAGAGTCCCCATCCCGCAGTGATCCTTGCTGAGCACAGTGATCTCCAGCTCCTAAGGGCTGCAAAGGCAAGAGGAAAAACCTAAACATGGTGGGGTTCCTGGAGGTGGGGGCAGCTCAGCTGAGATCTAAAGTCTAAACAGTTGTGAAGAAAGGGTGGCAGACGGGACTGCCTTGGCAAAGGCCTACAGGGGACCTTAGACAAAGGGGCCAGGTTGGTTTGAGTCACACGGCCTCAGTTTCCTCAGCAGCAAAATGGGGGAAATACAGGCACATAGAAAGTGGTACCCCTTTCCCCATACATCTCCCCCACCCCCTCGACCCTCCTGCCCATGGGGCTAGTGAGATTGGCAGAATTGGGAGTTTTATTGACCCCTTGCACCTCAACTTCTAGCCCAGAGCCCTCTACCAGAGGGTGGGCAGGACAGCCACAAGGCCAGAAGGCACACCTCAACCTCAGGAGGCCCGGGGGCTATCCTCTTTCACAATTAAGGCTGAGGCTCAGAGAGGAGGGCTGCCCAGCCCAGAGGCACACAGCAAGGCTGAGGTCTGCCCTTGAGGAAGGGTGTAGGCAGGGGGCACTGGCACCAGGCCCAAGAGCACTGGGCTAAAGAGGAGCTGGAAGAAGAGACACTGACCCCAAAGGGCCCCCACACCCCTCACGGCCCAGGGAGGCTGAGGAAACTGAGGCTGTGTGACTTAAACCAACTGGGCCCCTTTGTCTAAGGTCCCCCTGTAGGCCTTTGCCAAGGCAGTCCCATCTGCCACCCTCTTTTCACAACTGCCTAGACTTTGAACCTGCTGCTAAGGGCTAACCACCTAGGGGCTGATGGGAAGGCCTCCATCAGAATTTCTGTGGGGCTTTGGGCAAGTCACACCCCCAACCTGGGCTTCAGCATCCGTGCCTGTACCCAAAGGGCCGGGCATATCAAGGATCACTCAGCAGACCCCCCAGTATCAGGAGGTGGCAAGTTTTGCTTTCTCCCAGCCTAAGGTCACCTCTTCCAGAGCTCCCAGCTACCCCATCCCTGCTGGCTGATGGGCCCTGGGGGGACAGGCGCCAGCCGGCCCCTGCCCACGGCACCTGCTGTTCCCTGCCAGCAGCTCTGGCTGCATCTCTGCTCGGGGAACACACAGTGCCACTCCTCCCCGCCTACGACTGTTCAGTGCCTCCCTCCAGGGACACTGGTGGGCAGGAGCACACAGTGGCCAGGCCCCTCCACATAATCCACCCTGGCTGTGTGACCACAGGACCAGCCTCTCTTTACTCACTCATGAAATGGGGTCTCTGGTAGATCTCTGAGCCTGAGGTGGGGGCAGTGGCCAGCAACATAGTCCAAACCCTTATCACTCCTGCCTGCATTTTTTTTTTTTTTTTTGCAGTTTTTGACCAGGGCCAGGTTTGAACCCACCACCTCCAGTATATGGGGCCAGCACCCTACTCCTTTGAGCCACAGGCACCATCCACTCCTGCCTGCTCTTCACAAGACCAAGGCCAAACTCGGAGGGGGGACCTGCTGCAAGCTCCGCCTCCCTCTCCCTTAGCCCTCCCTTAACTCTATCCTCAGCCTCCAAGCCTCTGCGCATTACCAACCATCCCTCCCTAACTCCTCCTAAGAACGCCAGTGCACCCTTCGGGCGTGACCTCAGGCAGTACCTGACCTTGCTGGCCACCCAGGCTGACAGAGGTACCCCTCTTTTCTAGGCTCACACAACCCCCATCACATAGGGATTAAGAGCTGGATTGCCAGACTCAACCTTGCTCTGGTTGTTCCTCACTGTGTGACCTTGGGAAAGTTACTTCACTTCTCTGTGCCTATAGAGATAAACATAATAATCTATTTGAAAGGGTTGTTGTGAGGATTAAATGAATTCATATAGGTGAAGGGCTCAGGACAAGGCCCAGACCCCAGCCAAGTGTTCCCTAAGTGTTCACCATCAATCAAATAGCAATAGCTATTACCTGTTGAGCACCTACTATGTGCCAGGTCCTGTGCTCAGCATCTTACCCGAATTACCGCACAAGGGCATGAGAAGCAGGGCTATTAGGAACCTCGCTTTATGTGGCAAGAGGAGGGAGGCCCAGAGGCATCACTTCACCATCTAAATATATCTAAGAAGGAGGGTTTTTTGCCAATATTGTGAAATTATTGTTGGCTGAATACAGTGGTTCACACCTGTAATCCTAGCACTTTGGGAGGCCAAGGTGGGAGGATCCCTTACAGGTAGGAGTTCAAGACCAGCCTGGGCAACTTAGTGAGACCCTGTCTCCACAAATATAAGTAATTAATTAATTTAAAAGAAATTATTTAGCTGGGTGTCATGGCAGGCACCTGTAGTCCCAGCTACTCGGGAGGCTGAGACAAGAGGATTGCCTTAGCCCAAGAGCTAGAGGTTGCTGTGAGCTATGACGCCATAGCACTCTACTGAGGGTGACAAAGTGACACTCTGTCTCTAAAAAAAAAAAAAGGTGGCACCTGTGGTTCAAGGAGTAGGGTGCCGGCCCCATATACTGGAGGTGGCAGGTTCAAATCTGACCCTGTCCTAAAAAAAAAAGAATCATTAATTTCTTTCAGATGGATTATGGTTTTGTGGCTACTTTTTAAAAACACAAGTCCTTGTCTTTTGGAAATATATAATGAGGCATTTACACGTGAAAGATGGCACTTGGGATTTGCTTTAAAGTGACACAGGAGAGGGGTGGGATAGAACAGGTACGGAGGGGGTGGGACAGGCCATGGGCAGGTAGTGTTTGGAGCCAGGGATGGCTTCAGGAGATTTCATTATATTAATATGCCTCCAGAAAAGAGAGTGGAAAAAGGGAGATTAAATTAAATAACTCAAAAATAATAATAATAATAAGTATGCTTGATCCCTCCCCCCTCCAACAACCATGATCACCCCCACACCACAGTCCTAATGCAGCACTCAGATCATCCATCTCCCCATCACTCACACTGCCATGTTTGCTCTCCACACAGCAGCCGGGTGTGTCCAGATCCCTCCTGTGACCCCCATCTCACTCTGAGCCCAAAACCAATGTTTTTAGAATGGTCGAGAGGCACCCCCCTCACTCTGGCCCCTTAGTCCTTCTGCCCTCATCTCCCACTATTCTCCCCCTCCCTCACTCTGTGCCTCTGGCCTCCTTAATGTTCCAACACTGCAGGCCTGCCCTGGCCTCAGGGTCTTTGCATGGCCTCTTTCTCCCCTGCCTTGGTGTGAGCTCCCTCCCAGGCCACGGTCTAATTGCAGCCCAGCCTCCGCTACTGGTAGCACCTCAACTCATTCCTTCTTGAGCCTGCATTCAGGGCACTTGTCACCTTCTTATAGATCACGTGTGTAGTTTCCTTTTTTGTTGTGCTTTTCTTTCTCCCCTCTAGAATGTGAGCTCTGCAAAAGTAGGGATTTTTGTCTGGTTGGTTATTTGCCACATCTGCACCTCATATTGTCTGGCACATAGTAGTTCTCAGTAAATACTTGTTGGGAGGATGAATGGATGAATGGATGGGCCCCACAGGAAGCAGAGGTGGCAGGCCTCAGCCCCAGGCCTGTCTAGCCCCAACCACTGCGCCTTCCTGCCACCTGCCTGACTCGTCTCTGTGGCAGAGCCTCTGACCACCAACTTACACAGGGCACCATGCAAGTCTGAGATAGCTGCAGGCCTGAGCCCCACCCAACCGGAACTCTGGTCCCAGAGGATGTTTGCTAAGTGAGCAAGGAATGAGTGAGGAGTGAGCAAGAGGCCATCCTCGGGCCAGACAGGTCTGGTCCCGTGTTCCTGGTGTGAACATGCTCAGGGCCGGCATGGCCTCAAACCGGCTCTGCCAGTGGGGCCAGGCGGAGCAACTACAGGCTCAGGCTGGCACTGGCAGAGATGGAGGGGTGCTTCTGGAGACGGGACCTGCAGCCAGGGAGGGCAAAAGCTCAGCCAGGGGGATGCAGTGCTGCCACTAACACCCTGTCCCAGACCCAGCTGCTCTTGTGCTTCCTCATAGGCAGGAAGGGGGTCCCCTTTCAGACCCCAGCCCCAACCTGCATTGTAGGGGACAGGACCCCTTCCCACTAAGACTCATGCAAGAAGCCCCAGAGGGAAGGGTAAGGC
Organism: Otolemur garnettii; assembly: GCF_000181295.1. NCBI lineage: Eukaryota > Metazoa > Chordata > Mammalia > Primates > Galagidae > Otolemur > Otolemur garnettii. Next base: position 330,829 of record NW_003852418.1, on the reverse strand, counting down.
CGGGAAGTGGGTGGTGCCTGAGCAGGGCCAGGGGAGCTGAGCTCTAGGGCTGGGTGGCAGGTGACATGGTACAAAAACCCCACTCTATTTTAAGTTGTTGTGTGGCCTTGTACAAATCCAGGTGCCCTCCATTTCCCCACATGGAAACTGGTATTGGCCATGGATCCCAGGACCTTCAATGCCAAGGTGTGGAGTTATCTGGAAGAAGCCACTCAGCACTTCCGGCCCTGCCCCAAAGCCCTGCCCTGAGGTGGACATGGCCAGTGCCTGAGCTCCCCACAAAAACAATAATCAAAATGCCTGTTGACTACTGAACCCATACTGTGTGCCCAGCATTGGGGTCTGCACTTTGCACTCACTGCTTTATGTGGTCCTCCCCAAGAGTGCTGTAAGTTAGAGACCATTACTGTGTCCATCTCACAATAGAGGAAACTAAAGGCCAAAAATGGCCTTGGAGTCCAGGCCTCCTAACCTCACCCCAGGGGCACACTGGGCAGCTTCCAACTCCTCAAGAGAGTCCAGGTACGATGCCAGGCACACTCTGAAGTTGTTAGCTAAGATTTAGGAAAAAGGGTCTGTATTTCCCAAATCCATGGGCTCCATAGCCCCTGAGAGGCCAAGGTCCAGTCCTACTGTGTAACCCAGGCCATGGTGTACCATCCTCAGCCTCAGTTTTCCCATCTGTGGAATGGGTAAGATTCCACTGGCTTTACCTAGGGGATACCCTGTGTTTGGAAGCTGTAGAAACTAGAGGACTCTGTCCAGCCCTCAGGGCAAGGCAGGGAAGCTGCTCAGCCTGTGTGTCTCCACCTAGTTGTGAGAGGGAGAAAACTGGGACCAGACACTGTCTAGGAAGGGACACTGTCCCTCACCACCAGCTGCCCAAGGGAGGAAGGATGATTCTGCTTACCCTGCTACCACCCTCATGTAATCCAGTCCCAAACTCTATCAGTCTCAGCTCCACACACACCCCAAGTCCACTTCCCCAGCCTCCTCTTCTGGGGCTTGCCGGTTCTAGGCAGAAGGCCTTCCTGAAATGCCAACTGGAAGCCTCCAGTCCTGCTAACACACTTCATAGTCCCCAACTCCTAAAACAAAGGGCAAAGTCCTCACAGGGGCCTCCCAGGCCCTAGAGCGACCTACAAGCTCCTCCCGCTTCACTCCTGCTCCATCCACACAGGCCCTGGGCAGCTTCCTGTCTCCCCAAGAACCCAGCATGCTCCTGCCTCAGGGCCTTTGCATTGCTGTTCCCTCTGCCCAGAACACACTTCCGCCTGACATCCACACCCCTCCCTCCCTCACCTCCTTCAGGTCTTCAGGAACCCTGGGGACTATGAGGTGTGTGGGCAGGGCTGAAGGCTTCAGATTGCTCAGACAGGTGTTTAAAGGGCAACACATCTAACCACTCTGCTGTTTCTTTGAGTTTCAGTTCAAAAGCCACCTCCTCATGGAAGGCTTCCCTCGTTTCCCAGCCCAAGTGAGGACCTTCAACTTCTCCTTCCTAGCATAAACCACAGCTCTAAAGACATAGCTCAGTATGAGTACATGCCTCAGGAGGACAGGGGCCACTTCTGTCTTTCCCATAGCTGATCTCTCTGTAGTGGGTATAGTACTCAAAACAGTGAACAGTTGGGATGCTTGGGTACCATCAGGCCAGAACAGACACTGGCCAAAAGTACACAGCCTAGCATGGGGGAAGCACTTAGATGGATGGATGGATGGATGGATGGATGGATGGATGGATGGATAAGTGAGCAGGGCACCCACAGTGGGCTTGAGACTTAGAAAATGGCCCAGAGGAAGAAAGGGTCTGCCTGAGCTCACCAACAAGCCTGGCCTCTTCCCCTGCACAACCCGATTTTTGTTTCCCATCTTCTCTGTCTGAGGAAGCTCCTTCTCCCTTGGGGAAATGAATGAAGAGGAGGGGCAGGCGACCCATACTGCCCGAGAAGGGGGGCTCCCACGCTCCATCCGTCCCACCACAAAGCCGCTTTGTCCTCCATGCTGGGAGCCCAGGGCCGACCGGAAACCACCCTCCACAGCCCAGCAGGTCCCAGCACCCCAGCCAGCTGGGGCAACAGCTCTGATGCCAGATCCCAGAGGTAGGTACCATGGTGGGCACAACCCTCCAAAGTCTCACTTAATCCTCTCTGGAGCCCTAGGATGGAGGCTCTAGGGTGTCCCCCAACTTTGGAGGTGGGGAAACTGAGGCTCAGAAAGATAAAGTCACTTGGCCAAGGTCACCAAGCCAGCAGATAACAAAACTAGAATTCAAAGCCAGGCCCATCTGGCGCCAGAGGCAGCAGCCACAGCTCTCAAATGACCCTGTCTAGAGTTTGGACTCTCCAGGTTCCAGAGGGTAGAGGGGTCTTTAAAGAGGCATGAGCCAGTAGCCATAGCCACACCTGGCCCTTCACCTAAGTCAGGAAACATTGCCTGGGTGAAGTTACTGAACCAGAACAGGAGGCCCGGCACTGAATCCATCTCTCCCTGCGGGTGTCTGGAGGAAAGGATGGACAGACAGGCTGACCAGGAGGCAGAGGCCCCCACCCTTCACCTCACTACTCCCTTGTCTATCCCAGACCTGGCCATTTGCCTGACCAGCACCCCCCTTTCCTCCAGGCCCATAGGTTCCCAGTGCAGCCACCAGGGGCACCTCACCAAACCCACAATACCCCTGGGCCAGGCACTAGCCCAGAAGCCCCTCCTCACTGCCCAGGGGCAGGCATCCTAGGCTCTCCACCGACTGGTGCCAGCCATCCCCTCAAGTCATGACTCCATAGCTCCTTGGGGCTCCAACATGAAGACCTGCTTACCCTGTACCTTCAGGCCCTTGTTCAGGCTCTGCCCTGACCCCCATCCTCCTGGTGAGTCAGAGTACCTCTTCCTCCATGAGGTCCTCCCTGGCCCACTCCCTCCAACACCCCAGACCGGCCCCTACCTTCTGTCCCAGGTGAGGAGGTTTGAACCCCATCTTTAAGTCCCTGCCTCTGTGGGCTGCTTTACTTGACAACGGTGACTGAGCACCTGTACCAGGTCTGGTCCTCCTTCTTGTCCTCCCTCTGCACCTGCAGCAGGAGGCCAACCACAACACAAGCTGCTCCCATCAGCCCCAGGGTAAAGCCTGGGCCCCTTGGTGAGGGTCTGAGGCCCCTGCCTAATCAACCACCAAGCCACCTTCTAATCTATGACCTGCAGCCCTCCCCCTCAAGCTACTCGACATGTTATTTCCTACCTCCACACCTTTGCGCACAGGGTCCCTTCCTGGCATGACCTCGCCCTTCTTTTTTTCTCATGAGCTCTTGCTCACCCTCTAAGACCCAGCCACGTGGAACCTCCTCTAGGAAGCTCTCTGGATTGTGCTGGGCTGCCACAATACACATGGCTCCTACCCTGTGGTAGGGGAAGGACCAAAGTCTCTATCTGGCTTCCCCAGAGTAGAAGCTGTTCCCAGAGTGCATTCTTGGGGTCCCCAGCACCCATCACAAGGCCCAGATATCACCAGCGGGTAACAGAGTCCAGCTGCCAACTCCTTGCCCAGGTGCAGAGCCTAGGTACATCTCCCAGTGGCAACACTGGATCCTACTTTGCCCGCAACGGCCACAGATCTAAGGTGTGGGCGGAGTGGGTGGAGGGGGGAGCTCTCTGCAAATGGCCAACTGGTAACCAAACCCACGTTGTTTCTAAAACTAGGGCACAGGAAAGAAACGGGAACAGCAGAATTGTCCCCAAATAGAACTATGGCTCATCTGGTTCTGGGGCCTTTGGGAACACCTGGTGAGGGTGGGGGTAGGGAGGACAGGCGGTTGCTCCCAAAGGCTTCAAAGGGAAATCTGAAGTATGGGGGGCAGGGGTCAGCATCACCCCATGACAGCAGTCAGCATGCTGACACCCTGCCCACTTCACTCAGGGCGGGTACAAACCCTGGGGATCGGGGGCCTCTCCCACTTAACCCGCCTTGGTACGGGGTACTCCCTAAACTATCCTAGCGTTTGCTCACACGGTCCTCTGCCTAAGATGCTGCTTCCCTTTCCTGCCACTCAGCACTCTGCCCCTCTTACAGCAGTGACTGTTGACAGTTAACCATGACACTTTCTTTTTTTTTTTTGCAGTTTTTGGCCGGGGCTGGGGTTTGAACCCACTACCTCCAGCATATGGGGCTGGTGCCTTACTCCTTTGAGCCACAGGCGTCACCCATTAACCATGACACTTTCTTTCTTTGTTTGTTTTTTTTTTTTTTTTGTGGCTGGGGCCAGGTTTCAACCCACCACCTCCAGTATATGGGGCCGGCGCCCTACTCCTTGAGCCACGGGCACTGCCCTAACCATGACACTTTCTTTCTTTTCCTTGCTTGCATTTTTTCTTTTAACAGATCCAATGAGAACAAGACACTTTCTATAATCCCAGCACAGACAGGCATATGGGAAGAATGAGCTCATCAGTAGCCCTAGGAGGAAAAGATTCCTGCCCACAGGTGAGGAAATCAAGGTTCAGAAAGAGAAGCCACTGCCCTGGGCACACAGCAGAGGTGGCAGGTAGACCCAGGGATGTGGTGGTACCCGTGTGCTGGCGGCCACAAGGCACCAGGAAGACCTGGTGGGGCCTGATTCAGCCTTCTAACCAGGCCCAGCCTTGGGGACTTGGCACCCCTCAGGAACAAAATCCACAGGACACAGCCATACCCACCCTGGCAGAACAAGAGGCTCATCTGCCCTCCCCGGGCTTCACCCTTGCCTAGAGTGGTTGCTCAGAGACTGAGAAGCCATACAGGTGGGATGTGATAAAACTGTCTCCCTTACCCTATGCATAAACCCATTGCACAGATGAGAAGACTGAATCCTAGAAAGGAACAGGGACCTTCTCCTTGCAGCCATTTTTTGAGTGCTGCTTTCAGGCCAGGCCTGGACTAAATGCTTAATGGAAACGATGGCACAGAGTCCTCACCACAACCCACTGACGTGGACACAATTACTATCTTCATTTCCCAGATAGGGAAATTGAGCCTTGGCGAGGGGGAGCAACTTGCCTATAGTCCCAGAGCAAGTACGTAGACAGGAGGCTTTGACCCAGTCTAAAGGCAAGAAAGTGGGATTTTGATTCAGTCCATGCTCAGGCTTTAGGCCTCAGTTTCCCCATCTGGACCATGGGGTGTACCCTAAGAGCCTTTCGACTGTGGCACTCCATTGTGGTCTGGTGGATGCTATTTCCTTTCTCTCAGTTTTCCCATCTGGATAATGGGGTTGTCTTTCCCTTCCTCCCAAGGTTAACACAGATTATAATAAAATAACAACTAACAATCATCAAATGCTTACTACATGCTAGCATTGCACACAATACCTCACTTGATCTTTGGAATAAGCCAAAGGTGTGGGTACTGCCACTAGGCCCATTTTTAAGATGGGGAAACTGAGGCACAGAGAGGCTAAACTGGCTCCCTAAAGTCATACAACTAGTGGGTGACAGCATTTGAGGGTAGAGAAGTCTGCTGGTTTTCATGCTGCCCCAGGAGGAACCGTGAAGAGGGCTGGAAGAGTGGCCACGGTTCCAAGGGGAGGCAGAGAAAGCTTGGCCCGGATGAGGCGGAGGAGGCCCACAGTGCAGGAGGCCTGGGTTCAAATCCATGCACTGGACCACCTTGGGCAAGTCCCCTTGTTTCTTTGAGTTTCTCCTTTGGTGAAATGGAGCCAGGACTGCTACCTTGCAGAGATGCTGAGGATGGAGCAGACCATTTGCCTGACACTGAATAAGGGCTCAACTATGCGGTGAAGGAATGGGCGACTACAGATGGATCCCCAAGGGCTGGCCCACCCGGCTCATTGTTCCTTCAGGATGCTCCATTCAGAAAGGGAAGAAAAGTGGGTATAACCTGCCTCTTCTCTGATTCTTAGAAGGAACCCTCCAAGCACTGCCCCTTCAGGGCTCTGTGACCTCAAACAAACACTTTACTCCTCTGAACTTCCAAATCCTTTTTTGAGAGTAAATTGAGGCTTTCATGGGGCCTGGGGAAAGAGGTTTCTGCCTGGGGAAACTGGGTTTCAATGGGGCCCAGTTCCATCTGCTGAAGCAGAAAGAGTACTAGCCTGAGGCTGACTTGAGGCCACAGTTTCCTCAGCTGCCAAATGAAGATTACTGTGGCCATTCTGACTCTCTCAGCCCTGCTGCAGAAGCTCAGAGGTGACTGTGGAAAGTTCTTTGGGAACTGTAAAGTTCTGTGCCCTTGGGAGTGGTGATTATCATTGTATTCCCTTAGAGGCAAAAGAATCCTCTAGGTAGAACATGCTGGAACCATGAGGAAGGGGAGTGCAGAGGAGAGCAGCCTGGGCTTGGGGAGGGAAAGGAAGGGTGGCTGATAAAAGTTTTCTGGAGCCAGAGGCATCTTGGCCCCTGGAAGGTACTGGGAAGGAGGGCAGGCTAGGCAGTGGGGCCTGCAGCAGCAAGGGAACCCAGGGAAGCGGGAAGATGGCCAGTGGCTCAGAAAGGCTACACTGTTACCTTTTGACAGGAAAATGGTTGAGAGCAGGGTAGCAGCAGGAAGAGCTCGGGCCCAGACCACCTGTACCCCCACCTTGCTGCAGAGCCTGGGCTCAGGGAGCCTGCCTCTCTTAGCCTCTGCTGCCCCTCAGCCCAAGCGGGCAAGGACACAAAGTACCCAGTGCTCAAATGGCAGCCTCCTTTGAAGAGATGGGCCCATTTGGTGAGAGCACCTCAAATCCCAGGTTGGGATTACACCAGGGTACCAGGAAGGTCATGTGAGAACAAGGGCTAAGGCAAGAACTGGGTTCAGGGAGGCCGGATGGAGCTGGCTACTTCCAGTCAATCCAGCCACCAAGCCTCTGTCTCCAGGTAACCTTCCCCCACTCCCTGCCCCATAGGACAGGCCAACCACAGACAAAGGTGGCCAGTCACAGCCCAGAATTCCAGCCTCACCAGGGAATTACCTTCATAATCCCAGGCACTCATAAACATCAAGCACTTCCTGAGTGTGGGCCCCAAGTGTTCCCAACCACTTGACACACATTGGCTCGTCCAATCCTCATGCCACCCCGTCATCCCTACTTTACAAATGGGGAAAGTGAGGCTTTGCACAGTCATTTTCCCACAAATATACACAACAAACAAGTGGCAAAGCCAGGATTCAAACCCCAAACCAACTGGCTCCAAAGGTCTTGCCACTTCCACTACCTTTTATGCCACAAGCATCCACAAGCTTGGTACTCCAGGTCCGAGTGGAGGTCCATCAGCCAGAGCTGGACCCCCAAGAGTCAGGGTCACCTGTTCTCAGTACCATATCCACCCAGTAACCTGGGAAAGAACTCAGCCTGGGTCTATACTGGGTACACACTCAGTAGGAATCACATACCTACAAATCATTCAGAAGCCAGAACTCTAGGCTCACATTTCACCTTACTGGGTGCCTGTGGCCTCAGGCCTTAGCTGCTGTGAGCCTCTCCTCTTCCATGTAATAGGAATAAAAGTCCTTCTTTACCCCGGAATAGGACAAAGGATAGAATAGGTCACCTTACTTTGACCCAGCTCAGGAGGGCACAACATCAGATGTGAGTATATCGACATCAGACAAAGTAAAAGTTAAAGCCACAGGCAAAGCAGCCTTAAAGAAGCCAATCAGATGCTGTCAGGGAGGCCATGCTTCCCAAGGCCACTCCAGCCCATTGTCCACCCTCCAGCACCTGGATTCTCCCTGTGCTGGCCTCACAGTCCAGCAAGTCCATGGATTCAGATGGACCCATGCCTAGAGTCTCTCAACACCCCCACATCTGCCACCCCCCCCATTTACAGCCCCACATGGGCACCAAAGAGGATCCATCCTGCCCTTGGAGGACTCCCAGACTAGGCTCACCACCACAAAGCCTCCAGGAAGGAAGAGGCCTCACTGTACAGATGAAGAAACTAAAGACCAGAACAGGAGAGAATTTGGCCAAGATCAATCAACTTTCTCCTTCTGGCTTCCCCTTTTATTCTCAAACTTCTTTGGGTAGTTCTAAGGGGAAAGAGTAGGGAAGGGACCAAGACCGGGGTCGGGGGGGAGGGAGTCATTTGCCTAAGGACCGACAACAAGAAGTAGGGAGATGGAGGTCCTCAAGGCTTCCAGCTCTGGGGTCCTCCCCAGCCACCTACCCCTTGACTCAGCCCCACCCAGCTGTTCTGTGGGAAGAGGCAGGCCTGACTAGTGGGGAAGAGTCCTGGAACAAAAGACAAGAGATCTGTATTTTTCTCTCTCAGCTTGGATGATTTGCCCTGGGTCTTTCTGGCCTCAATTCCCTCATCTATGAAAAGCGAAGGTCAAAACAGATCAAGGACAAACTCTCATGGCACACATACAATACTTTCTTATCCTCCACCTAAAGCAGACATTACTAATCTATCACAGCACTCTTTCCCAAGAAGCAAAGACTGAACCTCAGAAAGCTTTTCAACACAGCATTCCAGGTTTGGAGGACTTAAGCCTCAGCCATTTCTAGACTTGATAATATCTGAACTCTCACAAGGGAAAAGAAGGGAGAAAGAAAAAAATAAAATTTACTGAGTAGATTAAGTCACCAGGAATATGTTAGCTGATTTAATCCTTATAAGGGAGTTGTGCAGAGTGTGAGGACCAGAGAGGCTAAGTGACTTGCCCCTAGACACACAGCCTTGAATGAAACCTTGAACACAAGGGAGGCCTCTGCTGAATCTCCCTCCTCAGGAATAGTGATGCAAAGCCAGCCACCAGGTGGGTCTTAGGCACACCCTCATGCCATCCTCTCCTTAGCCCTACTTGGTGCAATCCCTGTGCCCATTTACAGCTTCAGAAACAGAATCACAGGACAGGAATGTCAGTTGCCAGAGGAGGCAGAACTTGGGCAGGTGTCTGGCTCTTCCCTGTTCCTATTTATTGAGCACCTAATGTGTACAAAGCACTTTATTTCTGTCCTCTTGGGACATTCTGGGAACCATGACTCATTATCCCACTTCATGGATGAGGAAACTAAGGCCCCCCAGAGGAAGTCCATCCTGCGGTTTCCCATGGAGATAAAGGGGTGGGAAGTCCAGGGGGAAGTAAAGGGCTGTGGGAACCCGACAGGAGATAGAGGTGCGGGCCACAAACCCAGGCAGGAAGTGAGGCCCTGGTCAGACAGCCCCAAGCAGAGTGTGAGGTTTCTGCATGTCCCTACAGCTGCAGAAAGCTGGGAGTCTCTTGGTGGGGCCAAGCACTAACTAAGAGCCCAGAACCCTTGGCCTAGGCCTGGCCCTGCCACGTGGCAACTGGGAGGCCCTAAGCAAGTGGCTTTTCCTCTCTGGGCCTTAGTATTTCCAGCTGGAAAATGCAGCCAACCTTACCTAAGGCTGGCTTTCAAGAAGGTGGGCTAGACCTATGGCATTCTCCCAGGTCAGCCTCCTTACACAGAGAAGGCAGGGCAGAGCTCAAAGTCACCTAGCACATGGTGGCCTTGGCTGCGAACACCTGCTCCTAGGCCAGCCCTGCCTGGACTGGTACCTTCAGACTCAGTGAGATTGTCATTCAAGGCCTTGCCATTCAAGGCAGTGCCAGATCCAGAGGTGCCAAGTGACTTGCCCAATGTAACACAGCACACAGTGGGACCCATCATCAACTGGTGCCAGGCACTGGGAGATATTTATTGTCCCCATTTTCAAGACAAAGAAACTCGTCTCAGAAAGATACAATAAATGACTCAGAGACACATAGCAAGTGGGGACAGTCAAAATTTGAACCGACTCCTGAGCCCTTACCAGGCCTTGGTCTCCATCTCTCCAGCTGACCCCACCTCAGTCCCAGCTTCAAGCCAGTCTACATTGCACTTCCCTAACCCCTGGCTCTCACCCTGTCTGGCCTTCCTACTAGCAAACTCCTATCCCACTTCCAAAGCCCAGCCTCAAATACCCACTCCTCTTAAGACATGATCTAGGCCCCCATAGAATATTGGAATCCAGCCCACAGATCTATTTCCATCAGATGCCTTGGTCAGCTCCGTACCTCTGTCCTCCACCATGGGGCTGTTCACACAGAGGACACGAAGCAGCCACCTGGCCCTGTGTGATAAAGGCCAAACTCCTCCCAAGGACCACAGACCGGCCTACATGGTCCAGCCTTGCTGATAACACTCCTCCCTGTCATTCTCAGGTTTTCCCATTTTTTCTCCATGACAACATACACTTCCTACCTCAGGGCCTTTCCACATGCACTTCCTCTGTCTGGCAAGCCCTTTCTCTAAGCCTACTCCTTCATGCCTTCCTCAAGATTCCTCAGTACCCCAGGCCTCTCTCTCTGAGCCCTTATCATTGTGCTTTTCAACCTTCAACCTTTTTAATCTTACGACATCCTTGAACCTATAGTTAAACTTCCACGGCACACATAAATTATGTTGATCAAAAAAAAAAGAATAAGAAAAAGAATATATTTACTATGCTTTGAACTTCTTTCAATAATAATTTAATTAATGATCTTTAAAATTTTTCATGGCATACCTAAGATACTCTCACAGCACCGGTTGAAAATCACTGCCTTATCCGATCTGTGATTGTATATTAATTTATCTGGCAACTTGTTTGCTACTTGGCTCCAGATTCGAATTTCTGGGAGGCCAAGGACCTGTGTACAATTCCCCAGCAAGCATCTAGCCAAGCTGAACACTCCCTACAACCCAGGGGGCCCTGAGAAATATCAAACAGGAGGGAAAAAAGTTCCCCTTCCTTGTTGGTAGACTCTGCTCCTCCTCAGCTCAGACACCACCTCCTGGAAGCCTCGTAATGCCCCCCATAGCTCCCACTTAAGGCTAACCCCATCACAGCACTGCTCAGCCTGAGATCAAAGCTCCTAGCACACTGTAGGTGCTCACTAGAGGGTCAGAGATGCTTGTATCTGGACAGGTTTGGGTAAATGGGGTCAGCTGAGGAGCAGGTGGGTGGACAGGTCCATCAGCAGGTCACTGAGCCATCTCCTTTCTGGTCTTAGTGGGGAGGGAGGTCCAGACATCTCCTACCTCCGGCTCCCAGGTCACAATCAGAAACAAAAGCAGGAGCTAGGCTGTGTGCTGAGGCTAATTTCTGTTCCAAGAAGAGGCTAGGGGACAGGAGGAGAGAGTGGAGGCCCTCTCTTCCTGAGACGGGTAGGCTTAAGTCCAGTCTTGCAGAGCAGGAGCAGACAAGCAGCTCAGAGAGGGCACTAGTGGAGGGACACATTCAGGAGCAAAGGCCCAGGGGCAGACAGTCAGCTGAGAGAAATGACACACTGTAAATCATTTTCCTGGGTGGAAAGACCACATCACTGAAAGGACCTCGTGGCTTCCATTCAATCACTCATCAGCATAGTCTTTTCCAATGCTGTCGAGGGCCTGATCCCATCCTGGGTAACCCCTGCTCCCCACATCACTGGAAAGGTGTCAAGTGCAGCCAGACTAGGGTCTCTGAGATCCAGGCCCTAATTCCAGCTTTAAACAGTATGGCCTCGGTCAAGTCACTTCCTCTCTCTAAGCCTCAGTGTCCTCATCAGCAAAATGAGGATAAACAAGAGTCCCTACCTTCTAAGAAGTGTTCAATAGGTGTTAGCAACTATTGTTATTACTGGCCCATTTTATACTTGGCAAAACTGAGGCCAGAGGGAACAATGAGTTGCCCAAGGACACACAGTTGCTGGTGGCAAGACTGTGACAGGCTGCTGCTTTCTCAAGAGTTACGAGGTATCTTTTCAGAAACCAATCCATCCTCTTCTGGAGCTGAACCCCACTTCAGTCAGCAACCTCACATCCCACCCATCCAACAAAGGACTTATTCATTGAGCATCTACTACATACCAAGTCCCTCCATGCAGAAGCATCACCTGAGGATTCTCATGTCATACATGAGAACTCAGAGAGGCAGTCCCTGGGCCTACGTCACCCAGTGAGCCCAGAAGCTTAGGTGTCTTGACTCCCAGCCTGGCCCACTTTTGAAACCAAGTCTGGGCTCGGCACTTGCAGCTCAAGCAGCTAAGGCACCAGCCACATACACCAGAGCTGGTCAGTTTGAATCCAGCCCAGGCCTGCCAAACAACAATGACAACTACAACCAAAAAAAATTGCCCGGAGTTGTGGCAGGTGCCTGTAGTCCCAGCTACTTGGGAGGCTGAGGCAAGAGAATCACTTAAGCCAAGAGCTGGAGGTTGCTGAGAGCTGTGATTCCATAGCACTCTACTTAGGGCTACAGCTCAAGGCTCTGTCTTAAAAAAAAGAAACCAAGTCTGATCTCAGCTGCTCTGTGGCTAGACCTAGACTCACCCAGGTGACCCAGTGACCACTGCCCCAATTATATAGAGTCCATGAGGTTCAGGACAGACACACATGCTCTGTCTACTCATGAGTCTGCGCAGATACCCCCAAGTGAGCCTCTTCTCTTCACCTCCATCATTCTCATGCTTCTACCAGCCCAGCAATCCCAGCTAGGCCTACCTGCTACTGACGAGGACCCCAGCTCAGAGAGGGCAGGTAGTTGCCTGAAAACACACAGCAGAGCAAGTGGTACCTTGATGGGGGCTCAACCCCATCCTCAACCCCAGCACAAGCAGACAGGTGGACCTGGCCCAGTGGCAAACGCCCAAAACTTTAGCCAACTTCTGAGGGGGCCAGTGGCTAAGCCTACTTGGGAACAGGGTTGGGGGCTGGGGGTAGCGGGAACCAAACCCTGTCTGGCCCAGTCCCTTCCAGGATGGCAGCACCAGGCCCTACCAGAGGCCCTATGAGGGCAGGGAGGTCCTGATGGCCCAACCAGGAGCCTCTACCCAGCCCTCAGCCCGCTCTGCCGCCCCCCACCTCCTAACGGGGCCTGGGGGGCGCAGGGCTGGTCAGCTGCGTCCAGAGGCGGCGCCGACCGGCTCAGATTTCAGATTTGGCCTAGACCTGGCCCGGGGGCTGAGGCCCGGCTCGCCTGCTTCTCTGGGGGATCAATGGGGAAGCACAAGCTACAGGGGGCCCGGCGCGGCCAGGACCCCAGCGCCCCAACCCCCTCCCCCCGCGGCATCACAACAAAAGGCCGCGCCGGGCACGTCCCGGTGTACCAGCCCTGCGCTCCGAGATCGCAGCTCCGCTGGGGGATGAGAACTGGGGGGTGGGCAGGAGCCGCCGCGGGCCGGCGATCCGACGCCAGGGTGGTCCCTGGGCGGGAGCTCCCCGCCGCAGGCCGGGACTGGGGGCCCGTGGAGGGGCGGGGGCCGCTCACCTGGGCCGGTGGGCGGCCGGGCGCACCGGCAGACAGACGCACCGGAGGGCAGACCGCCGGACAGCCAGCGGGTCGGGCAGACCGCGGCCTGGCCGCTCCGGCTCCCAGGCCGGAATGGATTCCGGGCTGGGAGAGACAGATCGAGAGAGAAAGGGAGGAGGAGGAGGCGGCGGCCCGGGGAGGGGAAGAGGAGGGAGGGAGCGCGCGAGCAGGGAGGAGGGGCCCGGCAGGCAGCCGGGAGGAGGAGGAAGGAGGAAGCTCGGGGACGGATTCCCAGCCAGTGACCTGAGAGAGACCCAGGCACGGCCAGAGCCGGGGGTCCGGGTGGGGCGGGTGCAGGCACAGGAGCCCCGCCCCCCTCACGCTGGAGCGCCTACCCCGGCCACCGCGCCCCCCCCCAGCTGCCCAACCCACCCACCCGGTATGCCCCACATCCACCTCTCCCGCAATGATTACTAGTAATAATAACTTTAGTATGGATGGAGCGCTTGCTCCTTGCCAGGCGCCATGCTAAGTGGCTTGGGACGAGTGGAGGATTTAATCCTAACAACCGCTGGGCTGGGCAGCAGGTGATCACCTGTACCTATGAGAAACTGAGGCATTGACAAGAACCTAGCCTTGGACCCTGAGTTTCTCAAAGTGGGGACCGGGGCAGGAGAGATAAGGCAAGGAGGAGCAACATTTATTTTAATAGATAGGTGTTCATTTTAAGTGCATGAAGAAAGAACTGGCAGCCGGTCCCAAGTCAGAGAGTTCTGGATATTACTGCTTAGGAGGGGGCTGACCCTGGCATTTCAGTGGCAATCACACTTCCAGGTAAATAAAGCCAAGAAGTACATCTGGACCCAGGGGACAAGAATATAGCAGAAAAAATAAGACAATGAGGAAATATTGCTTTACACCACAAAGGCACCCCCCATCTCCCTGGCCCAGGCTCCAGGGCTGCCCTATTGGGGGTGCGTGGCAGACTTTCGGCTCCTCTCCTGCCATTCCCGAATCATGGCACAGAGAAAGGAGGGGGGCCTGAACCCAGCTTTAAATACCACCACCTGCCTCCATGTTCCTTCTTTGAAATTTCTCCCATTTCACAGATGGAAAACTAAGGCCCAGCCAAAGTGGCACCAGGTCTGGGATTCTCCTGCCTGGACAAAGGCCCCTGTTGAGAAGAGCTGGGAGGAACACCCTAGAATGTGTAAGGCCAAGGCCTCAGGGTACAACATACTTTCCAGCAGACCAGGAATGAGCAAGGCCTTAGGCCAGGCTGATCTAGGTTCACATCTAAGCTAGTCACCCCTCTGCTACATAGAAATCCTTCCACTCTCCCAGCCCAGTCTCCTCACCTGGAAAACCAGAATGAACAGGGCCACAGAAGGTTCCCAGAAATATTAGAATTGGCAAGTGTGAGAGTAACCAGGATTGTGCTCAATGAATAGTAGGGCTGGTGGTGATAAGCTCAGGCCAGAGCAGGAAGGGACTGATTGAAATCCCATAGCAAGTCAGTAGCAGAGTGGGCACCAGAAGCCAGCCTGGGCTGGTGAAATGGCCGCACTTGTTTGCAAGGCTGGCTTAAAGATTAACTGCAGCTTCCCAGGACTCAGGGCGGGTCCCGGCTGGAGGAGCAGGTTTCTCAGCCTCATTCACTCCTTAGACATGTCTGAAGGCCTCTGTTGGCCATACTGAGCTGGAGGTGGGGAACCACACTTACCAACTTGCAAGAATTTATGGTGCTCGTTTCTTTCCCAAGTCCATATTCAATAATGTCACATCAGTAGCCTGATATCAGCCACAGTGGGAGTATTTATGCCTTGGAAATCAGCAAATGCTACAAATCAAATCTTACTTTTTCTTCCACAGAGCTGGGTGTTAAATATTTACCAACACATCATTCAATCCACCTCCAGGAATTCTCCAGAAAGTTCTGAGATTTTCTGGAGCTGAGATGAGAGCTTAAAAAGTGCAGACTTTGGACTCACAGCCATAGGTTCAAGTCTCAACTCTGCCACCTCTCAGATATGTGACCTTGAGCATGCCATTTCTCTGAGCCTTAGTATGCCAGCCTGCAGAATGGGCTAAAGAGAGCACTTCCCACAGAAGGCCCACCTGAGGATGAAATGAGGTGGTGTGTGTTCGGCGTGTGTGCACTCCCATTGTTATTCACACCCCCTACACACTCTCTTACCAGAGTTGGCTCAATTCTCTAACAAGAATTGGCTCTACAGGCACAGAGGAAGCCTTCTACCGGAGCCACCGCTGGTTTCAAGGGCCTGCTCAGGGGACCCGGTTCTCAGGAGGATGTGGCTCACACAGTGGTTTCATTATTGAACATATGAAGAGCTCTTTATTTTTAATCATCCCTCTGAGCTTTGGCTGAGGCTGGAACCTCTGCCAGGGATGCTTAACCCCTATGCCCAGCTTACCAAGCTTCCCCATTCTTCAAAGTCCAGTTTCAACACCATCTCTTCCACAACATACTTCCTGACATACCCAATGCAGACACATCCCAAGTCTACTCTGAGTGTGTCTGTCACCACCCTGAGAGCAGTGGCCGTGGCCTGGCCCTTCCCCAACACAGAGATGCCACCACCCAATTGGCTGGAGAATACACTGATTTGAGAGCCACAGATAAGCATTCACGTTCTAACTCTTCCCATCACTGACCATGTGGTCCTGCCTTCTCTGGGGCTCAGTTTACGTATCAGTAAGAGGAAGATAACAACCCCACCAGCTTCCAGTTATGCAGGTGAGAGTTGCTGGTCTAGCCTGGTAGATAACTCTTTGCACATTATTTTGCTTAAAACATTCTGTTTCCTAGTAAAACAGCAACTCCTTGCTTGTTATCTGCAAATCATTCATCATTGTTAATGGACAGGAAACATTTCTTGACCACTGACAATATATACAGCCCCAGACCAGGCCTGAAGCCCCAACAGGAACAACTTCCCAGCCCAAAGCACTCAGCAGATGATAAATAGTATTGGTGTCAACATTGTTGAGACAGTGAGCTCTGCATGTACATAGTCCTCATTCTCTAGAAACTTCTTACCCTCACCTGGGTCAAAGCCACAACTGAGGGCACTCTGGAGAATGTAAGGTAATACTTGGCCCCACGTGACTAGCAATGGACCTATGGGTTATAACTGTGATATGACATGGGAACTGGTGCTGCCCACACCTCACTCACAGCCCTGGTGGCTTGGGTTCAATGATGGCCAATCCGTCATGTCCAGCTCACCTTTGGAACAGTGACGGGGAAGCTGGACCCATCACAGACACTCAGTGGGGAATTCCAGACCAGCTCTGCTACTCCCTATGTGGTTTGCTGTGAGGTGCCTACATGAAGCCACCAGGCTCAGGGCTACAAGTTAGGGTGGAGAAGTGGGCAGGCTCTAGCCTAAAGCTGTGAAGTGGGCTTTGCACCTCCTATGGCACTGCACTTCACAGTTTACACAGAGAAGTTCTTTTTTTTTGAGACAGAGCCTCAAGCTATCACCCTAGGTAGAGTGCTGTGGCATCACAGCTCGCAGCAACCTTCAACTCCTGGGCTCAAGCGAGTCTCCTGCCTCAGCCTCCCAAGTAGCTGAGACCACAGGTGCCCGCAACAGCGCCAGACTATTTTTTGGTTGCAGCCGTCATTGTTGTTTGGTGGGCCTGGGCTGGATTCGAACCTGCCACCTTAGGTGTATGTGGCTAGCACCTTAGCCACTTGAGCCACAGGCGCTGAGCCCACAGAGAAGTTCTGATCTGTAAGACCTCATCCTCCTCCCTTCTGCAAAGCCTGCCACTTGCTGTCCCCTCACAAGGCAGCTCCTTCCTGCACTCAGGCCTTTACCCATGCTGCTCCCTCTGCCTGGACTGCTCCGTACCCCCAGCCTTGGTAAGGCCATACTCATCATTCTTGCCAGTAGATATTTACTGAGCACCCACTATGTGTTAGAGGCTGTGCGAAGTGCTAGAGACACAGGAGGGAGCAAACCAAGGCTGGTATCTAATGGGGAGGAGCTCTCCATCAGAGACAGACAAGCGCAGGGGATGGAAGGGCCCGAGGGGCTCCCACCCCAGCACGGGTTGGGGGGACTCATCAGAGATGGTGGTAATGGGAGAATAGGACACGACAGGTGTGTAGACAGTGGGACGACATAAGTAAGACAGAGGCTAGAACAGTGTTGTATCTGGAACTCCAATCAGGTACTCATGGGGCACAACATGGTGGCTGGGCTGGGAGTGGGGGAAGTGAGGTGGGATGGGAGGGAACCCTGAATACCCTTGAATGCCAAGTTTAGCCTCTGTCCCTGAAGCAGAGCGGAGCCATGGAGGACGGCAAACAGAGCCTGGGCTGGGGAGATGTGGAGGCAAGAACAGATTGGGGGCAGGCAGGGAGCAGTCAGGGGGCCTCAGTCTGATGGCAGCCGCAGCGGAGGATCAGCCATGATTCAGCTGAGGTGGAGTGCTCGGCTTACATGGGCGTGTGCCCGTGGGCACGTCTCTGTGTTCCAGGGAGTGAGGCCAAGCTGGCTTCAAGACCTAAAATCCAAAACACTAGAGATGCATCCCCACCACGTGAGCATCAGAGCTGGGAGCAGGTGAGCATGCGCTCCCTTGAGGCTGCCCAGGGCAGGGCCCTCCAGCATCCACCCCACCCCACCCCCAGGGAAGGATGGAGACAGCAGCACCTGAGCAGGTGGAGCCTGAGTGATGACACAAAGGTGGTGTCAACCAGTGAACCTGGCCCTGCACAGCCAAAACCCTCACAGCTTCACCTTCTGGGCTGTGTGGCCAGTTCCCAGATGGGAGACCTGGGGCTCGACTGCATCTCTCCCCAGTCTGGAGACAAAAAGTGGCCGTCAAGGGCAGAAAAGATCTGCCCACATGAAAATGGGGGAGATGCCTGCCCCACAAGGCTCCTATGAAGGCCAAATGACAAGGAACTCAGCCACTTATCACATCACTCCTTTCAGCCACAGGAGATCAGAGGACAGACCCTCTTTCAAGGTCACACGGAATCACTGGCGTACAGGCTCCCCTCCCCCCTCCAGCCCAGTCATCCTTCCACCACATCCTAGAAAGTTTGTGTGAAAAGATGAAAGGAGGCAGGGCCCTTGATCCACCCTTAGGGCAGAGGGCAGCCCGGAAATCTTCAGCCAGAGCTGTGACCCCAGCAGACCAGAGGGGGTTAGAACCCTGCTGTGCAAAGAGGAGACAGACTATAACAGGAGGGCTAAAAAAATCGTAAAAATAATAATCATAGTAAGAGCTCAGTCACTGTGGGTGGAGTTTCCCAAGAGGGGTCCTGTTCCTGGATGTAGTGCCTTGTTTATTTTTCACAAAACTGTACAGATGAGGAAACTGAGGCTCAGTGAGGTGACATGACATGGTGAGGAAGGGGAGGACCTCAAGTTCAAACCCAGACAAAATTAAAGCCTTCTTGGGTCTGGAACTCAGGCATTGTGGTTCTGTGCTGCTCACACCTTCTGTATTTCACAGCCCAGAGGGAGAGGCCAGACCCACAGGAGCCAGATAGGGACCCAGGGATTTCCCTCTGAGCCTTGGCTTTAACCTCAGAGGAATGTCTCTATCTTCCTTCCCAGGCTCTTGGGAAGATGGAATGTAGCAATGCTTTGTGGGAGTACTCTGAAAAGTAGATACTAAAGAAGACAAAATGTTGATATTTAATTCCCTCATCCTTAGGTGTGGGCTGTACATGGTGACTCCCTTTCTAAGAGTATATTATGGGAAGAAGGGCAGGGGAGTAACCTTATAATGGCAAAAGCTGACAAATACTGTCTCCACCAGGTGAATAAGGTCAACATCAATGGTGATCAGTCCTGTTGATAACACACACCCTTGATATGATGTGATGAGAATGGCATTTTACCTCTGTGGTTTTCTGCCCCAGCACTCAGAACCCCAGTCAAGCCATAAGAAAAAAATCAGACAAATTCCAACAGAGTGCATTCCTTTTTTTTTAGACAAAGTCTTATTCTGTCAGCCTGGGTAGAATGCCTTGGTGTCATAGCTCACAGCAACCTCAAACTCTTAGGCTTGAGCAATCCTCCTGACTCAGCCTCCCAAGTAGCTGGGACTACAGGTGCCTACTATAATACAACACTCAGCTAGTTTTAGAGACAGGGTATCACTCTTGGTCAGGCTGGTCTCAAACTCCTTAGCTCAAGCAATCCACCTGCCTTGGCCTCCCACAGTGCTGGTAGGATTACAGGCATGAGCCACCATGCCCAGCCTAAACACTTCTTTCTAAAGCTAAGGAAACTGAGAACCAGAGAGAATAGAAGTGCTATGCTCAAGGTCAAGTTTATGACAAAGCCTGGAATATGATCAGGGTTTCTAAATGTCACAAGAATTCATTAACAGCCCTACTGTACACAGGGCACCAGCATAGGTCCTTCTCGTGGTGCAGGCAGGTGGAGAGGGTTAAAGATTTGTCCTTATGTCAACAGGTCCCTTAGCCAGGTCTCCAGGGACACAGGCCCTGCCTTAGGGGATTCCCAATGCAGAAGAGGAAACAGATCCTGAAACACTTGGTGCAGAACAGCCAGGGAGCCCTGAGCTTCAGTGTCCAGGAGACCCAGGCCCACCATCTGCAATGACCTCTGGCCACTCCCAGACTCACAGACCCTATGCTGTCCGACCTCACGCCTGTTCCTGCCCTCCATCTGCAGCAGTGTCACCTCCCTGAGCCTCATAGTCCTGCTGAGCAGAATGGAGCTGGTGATGGTACCGTCTCCCAGCCATTCTGGGAGGAGCCAGTAAGGTGCTGAAAAGTAGAGAGGTCTTTTCCCTTGTCAGTGCTCAGTAAACAGTGATTCTTTTAATTTTTAAGTGTGTGTATGCTAAGTGTTGCAGGAGCTCAGAGGGGGAGCATTTGTCAGTTTGCCTTGCTGGGGGCTTCTTGGAGAACTTCCCAGATGAGGGCCATTTAGATTGGGTCTTGATGGACAGCAAGGAGTTCACCTATCAGGGAGGATGAGGAAGCTGTAACCCCTGACCTCCCCATCTGACAGTTGGTCAGGAGAGAAGGAGATTCATCAGACCAGGCTCCGAGGGGATTCCCACATGATAAGACTTACCTGTTTCCTGGCCTTGATGGCTCCCTCCTGGCCTCCCCGGGCTCTGGGGTTCACCATTGCCCCAGCCAAGGGCAGAAGCAGCAGGAGACATGCAGGGGTGGGGGTGGGCACCAGAGCTGAACAAACCCAAGGCTTGTCTGGAAAGGAAACCAAGCCCTGCCTCCCACTCACCAGCTGAGTGTCACTAGTGCAGCTTCCCCCTTCTGTTCCTGTTCAGGAATGACCCAGACAAGGCAAAGGCGGGGGTGGGGGCTGCCCCAAAGGCTGGGCCTAGAGCCTCCTCGAGTTGACTCTGGCCACTCCCAGCCTCATAGACCCTCTGCTGTCCATCTCATGCCGGGTCCTGCCCTCTAGCACCCTGCTGTCCTTCCAGCCCCCACAACCTGCCGCGTCACCGTCACCTCTCTGCAGGCCCAGACCCCACTAGATCCCCAGCCCCCTCTCGGGAGCCTCCCACAGGAAAACAGGTCCCTCTCTTGACCATTTACACCTCCTGCATGTCAGCACCTGCAGCAGGGGTGGGGAGAGATGCAGCAGTGAGTGATTGAGACTGGCACAACCCCTGCCCTCCGGAGATTGGGCCTTTAATCTGTCTGTGCCACATGTCCAGCATGCTTTGTCCAAGCCCTGGGTGGGGAATTGGAAGCCGGGTCCCCAGTCCTGTGCAGCCTCTGCCCGGTATGGTCTTGGCCAAGTTCATTCCCCTCTCTGGCCAGCATTGGTTCCATGGCTGCTGAGGGAAGAGGCACAATGTCCAGGGGGCCTTATGGGGAGGGTCAGAAGGGATGCACACCCCACCCTGTCCACCCCAATATAAGTCTCACTGTAAATGGAACTGGTAAAATGCACACATAGGGTTCTGAGTCATCATGGTTTCTTTGCAGAAGCAAAAATGTGGCCCGGTAGAGGGGACCAAGCAGCTGGCTGGACATCATGATAGAGAGCAACTCTGGAGGCAGAGATAGGGTTTGAAGCCTGCCTCAATAGCTATGTGGCCTTGGGCAAGTCATTAACCCCCTGACCCTTACTTCTCTCATTCATAAACTGAGGGCAATTGTAAACACCTTATACAGATCAGCAGGACATACACATGGTAGGTGTTCAGTAAGTGGATGTTATTAGTATTATTATTTCTGGGAAGCTCACTTAAGACTCCATTAATAGATTAGACAATTATGATGGCCTTAAAATTAATGATATAAACCTACATATGGGTGCTGGCCCAGGCCTCAGCCACATGGCCTTGACTGTGACCTCTCCCATCCAGATGGTTGGATGTGGGGAAGGCCCAGAGTCGGGTGAAATGGAAAGAGTTCATATTTATATTAGTAACTTAAAATGTTATAATGTTTTGGGTTTTTTTTTTTTGAGACAGAGCCTCAAGCTATCCCCCCTGGGTAGAGTGCTGCGCCATCACAGCTCACAGCAACCTCCAACTCCTGGGCTCAAGCGAGTCTCCTGCTTCAGCCTCCCAAGCAGCTGGGACCACAGGTGCCTGCCACAATGCCCCGCTATTTTTTGGTTGCAGCCATCATTGTTGTTTTGGGGGGCCTGGGCTGGATTCAAACCCACCACCTTAGGTGTATGTGGCTGGCGCCTTAACCACTTTGAGCCACAGATGCTGAGCCGAAATGTTATAATGTTAATGATATAAACTTATTTCCGCTTTTCTTCTTTTTTTTGAGACAGAGTCTCACTTTGTTGCCCTCAGTAGAGTGCCATAGTGTCATAGCTCACAACAACATCAAACTCTCGGGCTCAAGAGATCCTCTTGCCTCAGCCTCCCAAGTAGCTGGAACTATAGGCTCCTGCCACAATACCTGGCTGTTTTTAGAGACAGGTTCTCACTCTTGCTCAGGCTGGTCTCGAACTCCTGTGCTCAGGCAATCTGCCCATGTCAGCCTCCCAGAGTGTTAGAATTACAGGTGTGAATCACTGCACTTGGCCCCATTTCTGCTTTTTTAAAAATAAAAGTGGGTATGGCGCTGCACCTGTAGCTCAGCAGCTAGGGCACTAGCCACATATACCAGAGCTGGCGGGTTCAAACCCAGCCTGGGCCTGCCAAACAACAATGACAACTCCAACCAAAAAAAATAGCCAGGCGATGTGGCGGGCGCCTATAGTCCCATATACTTGGGAGGCTGAGATAAGAGAATCCCTTGGGCCCAAGACCTTGAGGTTGCTGGGAGCTGTGATGCCACAGAACTCTACCCAGGGTGACATAGTGAGACTCTGTCTCCAAATAAATAAATAAATAAATATGGGCATAGGAAAAATAGAAGGGATAAACACTTCCTTGTTATTAGTAAGTTGTTCCATGATGGGGGGATCACGGATTCACAAATGAGCTTAATAATTTTTGTCCTTTGTGCTTGTCTTTATTTTTAAAATTTTCTACAGTGACCTCATGCTACTTAGGCAATAGAAAATAGTTTAAGTTTTTTTTTAAGTGCCATCTAGCACCCTCCCATCACAGTAAGTCTCTGTTCCCTAGCTGGCCTGGATGCCCAAGTTCAAGGCCTGGTCACAGAGCTCCGCAGCCCAGGGCTTCTGGAGGCCAAAGTCCTCCAGGGCCTCCAAGGATACCCTAGGCCTTCCCACCCACTCTGTGTTGGCCCCTCATGGTGCACCTGCTAGAGATGCTCATTTTGTTCCTATCCTCCCACCCGATAAGGAAGAGAGAGACTCCTGGGGCAAGTGTCCATTTCTCTTTCATGACATTCTGGGATCCAGCTCCTTCTCCTTCCCCTTTGCCTTGGCTCACCTAGTCTATGTCTATGAACCCTCCCAGGGTGGGCTAGGTACAGGTAATGAGGAAGGGGGACTCCTCTGCCCTGAGCCTGGTTTGGGGGCTGATGACACAGCCAGTGTTAGCCAGGAGGAGCCCACTAGCTGGTGGCTTTGACTAGACTTGATCTTAGTCTGAGTTCTCCTGAAGCAGAGGCTGAAGCAAGTACTCTTTTGAGAAGCCACCAACCCCAGGAAGCTACAGCAAGGGAGCAGGAAGAGAAAGATGGGGAAGGAGAAATACCAATATAAGGAGCTTATGGAGGCCACTGCTATAGGCCCACAGGAGATAATCTGAGAAGCGAGGTCCTGTCTCAGCCCTGGTCTTTCCAGAACTCTGGCCCCAGGTCCGGTCATCCTGCAGGCCTTCTCCCAGGACATCCCTCTCACCTCTACTCCATATCCCCGAGATTCTACTTATCCCAAGTAGCACACATCCTCTGTTCCCTGAAACTGGTCACCTCCTGGGTCCCCAGCTTAGTAATTGCTGACTCCCCTTTCAGGAACTTCAGCCAAAAACCCTGCATTCCCAACTGCCCCCTCCTCCCACTCATCCCATACCATCTGTCCCCTTCAGCAATTCACCCTATAACAGCCCTGGTGTTCCTCTTTCCAAAACACAGCTCTGGTCCTCCAGCAGCTCCCCTGTGGACTCAGGCCAAAGTCCACACTTAGGAGGTCAAGCAGGGCTGAAGCATTGCATTCAGCCCAGCCTCAGTCTCACCTGCAGGCTCCTTTGCTTGGGATGTCCTTCCTGCCCCTACTCCCCAGGTAGCTCTGGCTCATTCTTTGGCCCCTCCCCTCCCTCATTCTTCCCACCTAGGTTAAAGTTTCATGACCCCCCTCTGCACTCCTCACAATGAATGTCCCTCCAGGGAGAAATGAGGCCCAGTCATCCTTGTGTCCCAGCATTGCGCAGACCAGGGCGGCTTGACGCTGACCAGACCTCAAGCTTGTTCGGACAGGAATCTCAGGCCTGGATTCCCCGGGTCTGTGGAGTGGTGCCAGGCATGTCCCAGCCCTTCCCTGAGGCTAGCACATTAGCCAGAGCAGGAACTGAGCCAGCCACCCTGCCCACGGTCATGCCCTGGGTCTGCCCTCACTTTCTCCCTGAACCCTTGCTAGCTCAGGGCAGGAGTCTGGGGGCAGGGATCCCTGGAGGGGTCCAGAAGGAACCCAGTCCTGGTGCTGGCCCAGGCCTCACAGAGCCTTGGCTATGACCTCTCCTATCCAGATGGTTGGATCTGGGGAAGGCCCTGAGTCCGCAGAGAGGCTCCTCCCACAACCCAAATTTGAACCAAGCCTCCTGCCGCCTGTGGTCTGTGCTCAACTTTCCACCACAGCCACTTCCCAATAATTAAACATATTTAATCACCCAATAGTTAAATTAGCTCCCTAGGCCTTGAGCTAGCTCCCCTGCGGCCTTCTCATTCCTAGAGATATTGGCATCTGTGTTTCCAGGTCCTTCGATTCAATTCAGCAAACACTTGTGGAGCTCTCTCTGTGGAAACTTGCTGGGAGAAGCGCACCGCCAGTGAAGGGCCAGCCTGGACCCTCCCCTCCCTGATACAACTTGGGCCAAGCCTAGGAGGAGGCATCCATCACTAGACACTCAAAGCCCAGAGAGGGTGAGTAACTCCCCCAGGGTCTCAGAGCCCAGGACTGGAGATGTGCTTGAGGCCTTGGGCGTGGATGAAGCATTTATAGAGTGTCCAGTGGGGCACACTAGTTGATAAAATGCACATGGCTCCTGCCTTTGTGGAGTTCACAGGCTGGTGGGGGAGGCGGTTGATGAAGCAGAGAACAAATCTATTGATGCAGAAAAGTAGACTGTGCTGCCTGCTAGGGTGGGAGTGAATGGGAGTGGGGGCAGGATGGAGAGGCACTGAGGACCATTCGGGGAGGGCTTCTCAGAAGAAAGAATTCAAGCTAAAGCTTGAAGGATGAAAAAGAGGGGCTATATGAAGATACGGCAGGGGAAGAGCATTCAGGCCAAGTTCCCTGGGGTGAAGACTAGCTTGAATATTTGGGTGGGGCAGGGGAGGACTATGGGAGAGTAATAGGAGAGGAAGCTGGAGCTCTGGGGCTGTGGGGAGGCATCTGAGCTTGACTTACATGCTTGGGGTGGGGGACACTGTGGATGTTGAGGGAGGAGGCAGATAGTGGTGACAAGACCCCACCTATTTTTTTTTTTTTTAAACATCCCACTGGCAGCTGCATAGGAGGAACTGGGGGAGGTGGGTGGAGGCAGAGAGGCCAACAAGGAGGCTGGAAAGGCCTCCAAGAGGGGGTGAAAGTGGCTCAGCCCTGGCAGGGGAGGTGGAAAGAGTGGATGATTCTAGCACATTTGGAGGCAGCACCCACAGTCCTTGCTGATGGAACAGGAGCGTGGGTGTACAGAGAAGGTGGGCTCTAGACTGATTGCCAGGTTTGGGGTGATGAATGGGAGGGGGTGCGTTTGCTGAGATGGCGAGGCCTGGGTAGGAGCCCACTGAGGGGAAAATGTCGAGAGTTTCATTTTGGCCAAATTATATAGAACAAACCTATAGATATTAGATATCCAAGGAGCACTTAAAAAACTTAATAATTTAACCAACACTTACCGAACACAGTACATCAGGTTCTCAGGCCTTCTACATATTAGCTCATTTAACCCCTTCATCAACTCCTTAGAAAAGGTACTACAGGTTGAGTCTCCCTTATCTGAAATGCTTGGGACCAGAAGTGTTTCAATCTCAGAATGTTTCATATTTTAGAATATTTGCATTCTGCTGGCTATTTCATCATCCCTAATCCGAAAATCTTGAAATCCAAAATGCTCCAGTGAGCCTTTCTTTTAAGCATCATGTTGGTG
Source organism: Otolemur garnettii (assembly GCF_000181295.1). Classification (NCBI taxonomy): domain Eukaryota; kingdom Metazoa; phylum Chordata; class Mammalia; order Primates; family Galagidae; genus Otolemur; species Otolemur garnettii. Next base: position 304,897 of record NW_003852418.1, on the reverse strand, counting down.
TTCAAAAATGTTGGCAGAACTAAGCTCAACAGGGTGGCTCAGGCCTGTAATCTTAGCACTCCAGGAGGTCAAGGCAGGTGGATTGCTTGAGCTCAGGAGTTCAATACCAGCCTGAGCAATAACGAGACCCCATCTCTACTAAAAACAGAAAAACTGAGGCAAGAGGATTGCTTGAGCCCAAGAGCTTGAGGTTCCTGGGAGCTATGACACCATGGCAATCTACTCAGGATACTAGAGAGAGACTCTGTTTAAAAAAATAATAATAATGGGAAAATTAGCCAGGCGTGTGGCAGGCACCTATAGTCTCAGTTACTTGGGAGACTACGGCAAGAGGATCACCTGAGCCCAGGAGGTTGAGGCTTTTTTTTTTTTTTTTTGAGACAGAGCCTCAAGCTATCCCCCTGGGTAGAGTGCCATGGCATCACAGCTCATAGCAACCTCCAACTCCTGGGCTCAAGCGAGTCTTCTGCCTCAGCCTCCCAAGTAGCTGGGACCACAGGTGCCCGCCACAACGCCCGGCCATTTTTTAGTTGCAGCCATCATTGTTGTTTGGCGGGCCGGGGCTGGGGATTCGAACCTGCCACCTTAGGTGTATGTGGCTGGCGCCTTAGCCGCTTGAGTCACAGGTGCCAAGCCAAGGTTGAGGCTCTTGTGTGCTATCCTATGAGATGCCATGGCACTCTACCCAGGGCGACAGAGTGAGACTCTCTAAAAAACAAAGAAAGGTTTGGCAGAATTTAGGGGCATATACCTGTAGTCCCAGCTACTTGGGGGACTGTGGCAGGAAGATCATTTGTGTCTAGGTCTTTAAATCTAGCCTGGGCAGTGTAGCAAAAACCTTCATCAAAAAGAAAAAAAAAAAACCCTCATCTCAAAAAAGTTTTGCATCTTGGATTTCAGATTCGGCATGCTCAACCTATATTACTGTCTCCATTTCACTGATGAGGAAATTGAGGCTCAGAGCAAGAGGTTGAGTATAGATGAGAAAGCCAAGCAGAACCTCAAGGAGCCCTCCTGTCTAACAGGGTGCCAGAGGAAGCCTCCAAAGAGGCTTCTAGGGCCCTCAGAAGGGTGTTTTTATGGGTCGGACATTGTGGGAGGCCATGTGAAATAAGACAGGGCCAAAAGAGTGTCCAGGGGATTGAGCCACAAAGCAGTTCAGGCTGAGCTCAGGGAGGGAGGCTGCAGGGGAGTGGAGGGCAGGCGCTGGACTGCAGGAGGCCCTGGAGGGAGTGGGAGGAGATGAGAGGAGAAAACTCATCCTCAGGAGCTAGGCCTGGCTGGTAAGAGCAGGAGAGGAGAGATACAGAGGCTACTAACAGAGACTGAGGATCTGGGAGCACTCCCCTGCCCATCTAGAGAGATGGACACTTGATTAAGAATCTTCTTTTTGATATAGTCCAACAGCTGTGCACCTGAGTCCTTTGTTGGCACCAAGGGCTATCTCCTGCCTACAGTAGTTTCTCCAATGGACCAAGTTCAGGGGAGGAGCAGGTGACTCATTTTGGCCTGTTCTCATTCACACACTGGGACTTGGATAGAGCTGAGAGGGCAGTAGGACAGTGCCTTGATGCTCCCAGAAGACTCTGGGCCTGTAGGAAATGAAGAAGGCCAAGGCCTTAAATGCCAAACTAAGAGAATCTCTTCTGGCTCCTGGCCAGGTATCCTTGAAACTCATACACTTGCCAGGTGTGATGGCCCACGCACTGTAATCCTAGCACTCTGGGAGACCAAGGCGGGTGGATAGCTTGAACTCATGAGTTCAACACCAACCTGAGCAAAAAGCAAGACCCTGTCTCTACTAAAAATAGAAAAACTGAGCAAGAGGATCACTTGAGCCCAAGAATTGGAGGTTGCTGTGAGCTATGACACCATGGCATTCTACCCAGGATGACAGCTTGAGACTGTCAAAAAAAAAGAAAGAAACTCACACACTCCCATTAACACCTTCCCTCCTCAGAAGTTCATCGGCTGAGTCAGCCATCCCCCGAAACTGTATTTTGGGGAGATTGAGGCCCAGATTGGGAAAAGACCTTGCCCAAGGTCTCATGCCATTTGATCATCACCTCCTTTCACCAGTGCCACCGAATTTTAAGACCCCAGCATTGCCACCTGCCCCTAGATGCCTTCTCTGAATCTCCTCCAGGCAGGCTTAGGACCCTGTCCTGTGTCCCCAGGCTTCCCACAGCCTATTGTTATTGTCTGTGTGTGTGTCTGTGTGGCCACACAGATAGAAGGGAGGGACTGGGTCAGATCCACCGCAATGTCTCAGGGCTCAGCACATTCTGTACGGAGCAAGGGCTGGGTGTGTTTGTTGAATCCATCCAACAGAACCGAACTCCTGGTTAACTCTAACGAACTCTCTCGTTAAGGGCCACAGGCCTTGATTGTTCTCTGGCTTGCGAAGCAGAGTACCACATTTCAGGAGGGTTTCAGCCCTGCTCCCCGCACCCTTCCCATAAAAGCTAAAGCCTAGGTTTTCTCATCTGCAGAACTGGGTCAGGCCCAGCAGTCTCTGAAAGCCTAGCCACAGGCCAGTGCTATGAACAACAGGCTCCAGGCCCCATGGTATGGGGGGTGGGGGGCCTTTCAAGAGGCTGTTTATCGTCTTGTTGTACCCCCTTGAGCTCTTGGAGCAAAACATTCCCTAGAAACCGGGTGATTCATTCACAGCACCATTTGCCAGTTCCAGAGAAAAAGCAGACCACGAAATACTTTCTGTGACTTTTAAAGAGAAGAGAAAGGAATTTCAAGATGAAGTTTCTCTTTAGTGGACAAAGTCCGAAGAAGGCTATATATTTTCCCTCCCAGAAAAACCGAGGTTTTTTGCAGGGAAACAATTATGGTTTGAGCTCAGTTATCTCAAAACAACAGATAGTGCCCGCCAAGAACACTGGAGGCAACATTGCTTTTTAAACGACTCAATGGGCCAAAACTGACCACAGCCACTCTTACTGTTGACTGATTGGATATGAATTAATAACAAATTAGATTGGCTGTTGTAGTTTGTTCTTGATGCCAATCCATGTCAGAACTCTTGCTGTCAAGGAAAATGAGAAACTCAGCCTGCTCCTCTTGAAATAAGCAGAGAGAAGCTTCCAAATGGCCATCTTACCACCCAAGACACATGGAAGGAAAGTAATAAGTGAGTCTGGTAAAGAGCTTTGGGAGAACAGGACATAATTGCAGGGAGGGGGAAAATTTCTATTCAACCTATGGAACCCTGAGTGGATCCTCCCATCTCTCCACAGGCCACCACTTACTAATTAAACCTTGTCTTCTTCTGCTATTCATAGAGCACAGTCTCTAAAGAAGACTCTAGTCTCTACACTTGTTCATATCCAACCATCCTGGTCATAGTAGACTGAACCATGGTGGTCACTGATCGAAAGACCTCACTGATGGTCTGGGCAACAGTGAAGAAGAAGCCTAGAGCAATGTTTGGACTAGATGGAGCAAGAGAGTGTGAGAGTTGCAAGATATCTTTGGGTGCATGTTCAAACCTCACTTCATTTTCTTTTGATGAGATATAGGAAATAAAGGAGTATGAGATGAAAAAAAAAGAATTTTTTTATTTTTCTTTTCCTTTTCCCTTTCCTTCACTTCTTTCTTTCTTTCTTTCCTTCCTTCTTTCCTTTCTTCCTTCCTTCCTTCTTTATTTCCCTCTCTTTTGCAGAGTCTCACTATTGCCCTGGGTAGAGTGCCATGGCATCACAGCTCACAGCAACCTCAATCTCCTCAGTTCAAGTGATCCTCCTGCCTCAGTGCCCCCTGAGTAGCTAGAACTATAGGCTCCCACCACAACATCCAGCTAATTTTCCTATTTTCAGTAGAGACAGGGTCTTGGTCTTGCTCAGGCTGTTCTCAAAATCCTGAGCTCAAGAGATCATCCCACTTCGGCCTCCCAGAGTGCTAGAATTACAGGGGTGAGTCACTACTCCTGGCCTATACAGAATATTCTGACCACCCCAGAAAGTTTTCTCATGCTCTTTCCTAATGAATCTTCTTCCCAGAAGCAACCACAGATCTGATTTCTATCCCTGCAGGTCAGTTTTGTCTATTTTAGAATTCCATTTTAAAAGAACCAGACGGTATACAGATGCTCTTCAACATAGAGTGGGGTTACATCCCAATAAACTCATCATAAGTTGAAAATATTGTAAGTCAAAGATACATTTAATGGCTCAGCGCCTATAGCTCAACCGGCTAAGGCACCAGCCACGTACACCTAAGGTGGCGGGTTCGAATCCCCAGCCCGGACCCGCCAAACAACAATGACGGCTGCAACCAAAAAATAGCCGGGCGTTGTGGCAGGCGCCTATAATCCCAGCTACTTGGGAGGCGGAGGCAGGAGACTCGCTTGAGCTCAGGAGTTGGAGGTTGCTGTGAGCTGTAATGCCACGGCACTCTACCCAGGGGGATAGCTTGAGGCTCTGTCTCAAAAAAAAAAAAAAATACATTTAATATACCTAACCTAGCTGTGTATGGTGGCACACGGCTGTAGTCCCAGCTACTTGGGAGGCTGAGGGCGGAGGATAAATTGAGTCCAAGAGTTTGAAGTTGCGGTGAACTGTGATTATGCCACTGCACTCCAGCATGGCAACAGTGTAAGACCCTGTCTCTAATATACATATATATAACCTACCAAACACCGATCATAGCTTAGCCTAGACTACCTTTTTCTCCTTCACTATCCTCAGGCTCAATTGGGATAGGCTAAGCTACCTAAAACACACTTAGAACACTTAAATTCACCTATCGTTGGTCAAAATCATCTAACACAAAGCCTATTTTATAATCGAGTGTTGGTTGAATGTCTCATGAAATTTATTGACTACAGTACTGAAGGTGAAAAACAGAATGGTTGTATGGGTGCTCAAAGTACTGTTTTTACTGCATGCTTATCACTTTTGAATGACTGTAATCTCAAAAAATAGAAGTTGAAAATGACTCATTATTATGGCCGATAAACACATGAAAAAATGCTCATCAGCCCAATTAGAAAATTCCAAATCAAAACCACCCTTTGATATTACCTAACCCCAGTGAGAATGCCCCGTATTACAAAGTCCCAAAGCTGGAGCTGCTGGCATGGATGTGGAGAGAAGGGAACACTTTTACACAACTGGTGGGATTGTAAATTGATATGGCTTCTGTGAAAAGAAGTATGGAGAATCCTCAAAGAGCTAAAAGTAAACCTTCCATTTGATCCTGCAATCCCATTACTACCCAGAAGAAAAAAAATCATTTTGCCACAAGGCCATCTGCACTAGAATGTTCACCACAGCTCACTTCACAATCGCCAAGACATGGAATCAACCCAAGTTCCCACCAACTCGTGAATGGAATAATAAACTATGATATATGTATATCATGGAATATTATTCAGCCGTAAAAAGATGGAGACTTTACATCTTTTTTTTTTTTTTTTGCGGGCCGGATGTATATGGCTGGTGCCTT
>NW_003852418.1:283480-298755 GCF_000181295.1 Otolemur garnettii | reverse complement strand
GGTGTATGTGGCTGGCGCCTTAGCCGCTTGAGCCACAGGCTCCAAGCCCCCCAAACGGTTTTCTAAAATGGCTGTACCATTTATATTCCCATCAGCATGTACGAGAATCCAGTAACTCCGCATCTTCTACCAGTTGGTGTGGTCAGTCTTTTCGGTTTCAGCTGTTCTGGTGGGTGCTTAGCGACATTGCATTGTGGTTTCTATTTGCATTTTCCTGATGACTAATGATGAACTCCTTTCATATGCCTACTTAGAACGTTTTTTATAAGGTAGTTCCTTTCCTCTCCACTGCCATGTATTTGCAGGACTGTTAAATAAATGAGGAAGGAAAAAAGTGATGTGTAAATCTACCAAACATATAAAAATAGAAAAACAAGCATGAGCTCGGCCTAAGAACCCCTCCCTTAATTTCGGTTTCCCAGGACTCGGGGTGCTAAGAATGTGTTCACCTTCTGAGAGAGCCAAGATCACAGCTAACTTGAGGTCAGAGCATTTTCATGATAACTTTGTCCTTGAATGAATTATCACTATGACTGCCACCATTTATAAACTACCTGCTATGCTCTAGGGACCTTACGTGCACACAGAACGCCTGTTTCTTACAATAGCCCTGTCAGGTTGCTATATGATCTCCACTGCGTGGACCTGGAAAATCAGAGAAGTGAACTCCCTTACTTAACGCCACACAGCCATGTCTCCACGAAACCCAGATTCCAAGTACTGCTATCTAGCTCCAAAATTTCATTTGCCAAGTTGCCTTCTTGAAAAACTCCACCCTGTATACACATACAATAGAATATTATTCAGCTAAGAGAAAAGGAATGAGGTCTTGATAGATGCTACAATAGGAACTTCAGAAATATTACTCCAAGTGAACAGAGACAGTCACAAAAGATCACATGTGGTGTGATTCCATCAACATGAAATACCTGAAGTCGGTACATCTATCTAGACAGAGGTCAGACTGGTGGTTGCCAGGGGGTGGGGGAGGAGGCGGATGTAGGGTTTTCCTTTGGGGTGAGGTGACTAAATGTTTTGGAACTAGATTGAGATGGCGGTTGCCTAACACCCTGAATGCACTAAAGTGCCACGGAATTACTACTTTAAATACTTTCAAATGGTTAATTACATGTGATGTGAGTTTCACCCCCAATACAATTAAAAACCTGAACTCTACCCTGGAGTCTCTTCCTCTTGGATGAGCACAATTTTACCAATAGTGATACAGTCCTTGAGGTATTGAAACCTCCAGCACCTAAGCCTGATCTTTTCTTCCCCACAGAATCCCCATGCTGAGAATTTTAGGGCAGAAAAATAGAAAACAGCGGCAGAGAATGAGCATGGGAGTAAGGATGCCTGAAATCAGGTCCAGGCCCTTCAGTCCTCATCTGTAGGGGCCAGCTGCAGCGGCTCACACCTGTAATCCTAGCACTCTAGGAGGCCAAGGCAGGTGGATCACCTGAGCTCAGGAGTTCAAGACCAGCCTGAGCAAGAGTGAGACCCCATCGCTACTAAAAATAGAAAAACTAGCTGGGCCCTGTGGCTGGTGCCTGTAGTCCCAGCTACTTGGGAGGCTGAGGCAGGAGGATTGCTCAAGCCCAAGAGTTTGAAGTTGCTGTGAGCTATGACGCCAGGGCATTCTACTCAGGCTGACAGAGTGAGACTCTGTCTCTAATAAAAAAAAAAAGAATCCTCATCTGTAAAAGAGAGTGATAATGTTACCAACTTCAAGGGGTTGCGTGAGGACTAGATGAAATCACGTCTGTCTGGGCACACACGACATTTATTCACTAAGCGGTACTGTCAGAGCAGGCCTCTCTCTCTCCTATCAATCAACCACAAAGACATTGAGCACCAGTATGTTCCAGGCACTGCTTTAGGCCCTGGGGATTTATCTGGAAGCAAGAACAACAAAAACGTTCCTTTCCTCTTGGAGCTCACACTGTTTGGTGAAGAAAACAGTAGACAAATTAAATAAAATATAGAGTATGTTAGATGGCAGCACATGATGAAGAGAAAAAAACAAATAGATGAGGGATGAGAGATAGGAAGTTTGGGGAAAGTTTAAAATTTTAAATTGGGTGGCTACAGAAGTCTTCCCAGGGTAATGTCCTAAGAGGAGGGAGGACTATTAGTTTCCTATTGCTACTGTAACAAATTACCAGAAACAACACAAATTTCAGTATCTTATACTTGAGGTCAGGAGTCCAGAATGAGTTTTACTGGGAAACACAAGGGGTTGGCAGAGCTGTGGTCATTCATTCTGGAGCCTCTGGAAGATAATTCCATCTTCTTGCCTCTTCCAGCCTCTATGGCAGTGATTTCCAACTGGTATGCTGAGAGAGGATCTTGGGTGTGCCATGAAAAATTTTAAAGATCATTAATTAAATTATTTTCAAGCCTTGGAGCTTATAGCACAGTGGTTATGGTGCCAGCCACATACCTGAAGAGTGGCAGGTTCAAACCCGGCCCAGGACAGCTAAACAACAATGACAACTGCAACAAAAAATAGTCAGGCATTGTGGGGGGCACCTGTAGTCCCAGGTACTTGGGAGGCTGAGGCCAAAGAATCACTGAAGCCCAAGAGTTGGAAGTTTCTGTGAGCTGTGATGCCACAACATAGTGAGACTCTGTCTCAAAAAAAGAAAATTATTTTCAAAAGAAGTTCAAAGCAGGCTTGGTGCCTGTGGCTCAGGTGGCTGGGGCGCCAGCCACATACACCCAGGGTGGCGGGTTCGAGTCCAGCCCGGGTCTGCCAGACAACAATGATGGCTGCAACCAAAAAATGGCCAGGCGTTGTTGTGGGTGCCTGTGGTCCCGGCTACTTGGGAGGCGGAGGCAGGAGACTCGCTTGAGCCCAGGAGTTGGAGGTTGCTGTGAGCTGTGATGCCATGGCACTCTACTGAGGGTGACATGTTGAGGCTCTGTCTCAAAAAAAAAAAAAAAAAGAAGTTCAAAGCACAGTAAGTACATTCTTTTTCTTACTTTTTTTTTGATCAACATAATATAAGGGTGCCGTGGAAGTTTAACTATAGGTCCAAGTGTGCTGTGATATTAAAAAAATGTTGGAAAGCACTGCTGTATGGGCTGCCTGCCTTTCTTGGCTCACGGCATTACTCCAACATCTGCTTCCATCATCTCATCTCCTCTGACCTTGACTCCTCTGTCTCCCCCTTTTCGGTATAAGGACCCTTGTGATTACATTGTCCCCACTTGGATAATCCAGGATAATATCCCCATCTCAAGATCCTTGACCTGGTCACATCTGCAATGTCCCTTGTGCCATGGAAGGTAACATATTCCCAGGTTCCAGGAATTAGAACATCAGCTTCTTTGGGGGTTACTATTCTGCCTACCACATGAGGCATCATATCTAGAGGAAATGAGAAGAGGAAGTTCAAAGACCTGGAGACAGGAGTCACCTGGGATGTTGGCGGAAGATGGAGACAGTGAGGATGGATTAGAGTAGGCAAGGGGGCATGGGCAGAGAGATGAAAGAGATAAAGTGGCTTTCAAAGACCTTATGGTTCCAGTGAGGATTTGGCCTTTACTTGAATTAGATAGGAACAGGGGACAGACATGTTCTCAGAGGTTTTAACAGGATCCCTCTGACCAAACAAACTACCCATGAAGAGGCTGCTATAATATCCAGGTGAGATGATGGTGGCTGGATCATGGTAGTGGAAGGAAGTGGTGAGACACAAGTGATCATTCTGAATGTTGAAGGTCAAGTTGCAAGGAGATACTTAATGGCCCAAAGAGTAGTGTGACAGAGAGAAGGGTATCGAAGAAGGGAGCAGAAGTCAAAATTCATATGGAAACACAAAAGAACCTGTGAATAACCAGAGCAATCTTGAGAAAGAACAAAGCTGGAGGCATCATACTTCCTGATTTCAACTTACTTTACAAAGCTATGATAATTAAAACAGTATGGTACTAACATAAAAACAAACACACAGACCAATGGAACAGAATAGAAAGCACCAAAGGAAAAAAAAGGAAAAGGAAAAATGGCCTCTTCAATACATGGTGCTGGGAAAACTGGATATCCACATGCAAAAAAACTGAAACTGGACCCTTACCTTACACTATAACCCCTAAATCACCTTAAAATATAAAACCTAAAACCATTAAATCCCTAGGGAAAAGCTTTTTTATATTGGCCTTGGCAATAATTTCAGATATGACACTAAAAGCAACAAAGATAAAAATAAACAAGTGGGACTACAAATTAAAACGCTTCTATACAGCAAAGGAAACAATTGGTAAAATGAAAAGGCAACCTACAAGATGGGAAGAAATTCTTGCAAATCATATGTCTGGTAAAGGGGTTAATATCCAAAACACATAAGAACTCATAAAACTCCATAGCAAAAGACACAGTGAAGCTAACTGTGGTGGGCACCTGTAGTCCCAGCTTCTTGGGAGGCTGAGGCAAGAGGATCGCTTGAGGCCAAGAGTTTGAGGTTGTTGTGAGCTGTGACACTAAGACACTCTACCCAGGGTGACAGATTGAGACTCTCTCAAAAAGAAAAAAAAAAAGGCAAACTTTTCCAAAGAAGAAAAACAAATGGCCAACAAGTACAAGAAAAGATTATCAACATCACTGATCATCAGGTAAATGCAAATCAAAATCAGGAGATATCATCTCACACCTGATAGGATGGCTATTATTTGAAAAACAAAAAGTAAGTGTTGGTGAGGATGTAAAGAAGTTGGAACCCCAGTTCTCTGCTTATGGGATAATGTTAACTAGTACAGCCAGCTAGACTGGGTGGCTCACACCTGTAATGCTGATACTCTGGGAGGCCAAGTTAGGCAGATCCTTTGAGCTCAGCAGTTCAAGACCAGCCCGAGCAAGAGTGAGATACTGTCTCTACTAAAAAATAGAAAAGCTAGCCAGGACCCAGGTAGGTTCCTGTAGTCCCAGCTACTCGGGAGGCTGAGGTGGGAAAATTGCTTGAGCCCAGGAGTTCGAGGTTGTTGTAAGCTAGGCTGATGCCATGGCGCTCTAGCCTGGGCAACAGAGTGAGCAAAAGGTGGGCAAAATAAATAAAATAAAATAAAATAAAATAAACTGGTACAGACATTATGGAAAACAGTATGGAGGCTTCTCAAAAAATTAAAAATAGAACTACAAAGTGACCCAACAGTCCTACTTCTGGGTATTTATCCAAAAGAAATGAAATCAGTATTCAAAGAGATACCTATATTCTCATGTTTATTGGAGCATTATTCACAATAGATAAGATACAGAAACAACCCAAATGTCTATCAACTGATGAATGGATAAAAGATATGTGGTTATCTACACGCAATGGAATATTATTCAGATTTTAAAAAGGAAACCCTGTCATTTGCCACGATAGGCATGAACCTAGAGGACATTATGCTAAATGAAATAAGCCAGATACATAAAGAGAAATACTGTATGATTTCCCTTACATGTGGAATTGAAAATAGTCAAACTCATAAAATCAGAAAGTAGACTAATGGTTATCAGGGGCTGGGAGGAAGGGCAGATGGGGAGATGCTGGTTAAGGAGTACAAAGTTTTAGTTATGCAAGATAAGTAAATTCTGGGGCAGTGCCTGTGGCTCAAAGGAGTAGGGCGCTGGCCCCATATGCCAGAGGTGGCAGGTTCAAACCCAGCCCTGGCCAAAACTGAAAAAAAAAAAAAAAAAAGTAAATTCTGGAGAGTATAGTGTGGCGACTATAGGTAAGAATACTGTACTATGGTCACCCTGGGTGTCCATGGGGGATTGGTTCCAGGACCCTGCGGATACTCAAATCTGCACACACTGAAGTCCCACAGCACACCCTGCAGAACCCACATGAGGGAAAAGTCCGCCTTGCAGGTACGTAGGCTTCACATCCTGCTAATATTGTATTTTCAGTCCATCTTTGGCTGCAGACACAGATACAGAGGGCCAATTGCATGTATTGAAAAAAATCCATATATAAGTGGACCTGAGCAGTTCAAACCCATGTCGTTCAAGGGTCAACTGTATATACTTCAAATTTGCTAAGAGGGTGGATCCTAAGTGTTCTTATCACACAAAGATAATTATGTGAGGTGATGAATATTTTAATTAGTTCGATTGTGGTGTTCACTTCACAATATATACATGTATCAGAGATACATACATATATATATCACAATATATACATGTATATATATATATGCTCTGATACATATATATATGATTTGATACATATATATCAAATCATCAATTTGTATACCTTAAATATATATAATTTTTTAAAAGATGCTCTCTGATGAAAGCCTGATTTTTCTGTTTCTCCCTTTGTACAAAGTCACTTACTTTTTATGTCTAGATGTGTAAAAAAAATTCCAGGATATGACTATATATGGGCAATTTTCTCTTAGGTTTTTCTCTTATGGATTATTTGTTTGTATACACATACCTGCATATAATTGCTCAAATCCATATATCTTTTCTCGAAAAACATCAAAAAAAAAAACAAAGCAACGCTCTTTAAGATGAAGATAACCATAAGAAGAACAGGCTTGGGGGCTACTAGTGAGTTAGGAATTCGCTTTGAGAAGCCTCTTGGGTGTCCAGATGGAGATACTGAGCAGGAAGTCAGATCAGAGTGTGGAGTCTAGGAGAAGGGTCTGGAAGGATCCATTTGGGAGGCATAGACATAGGGGTGGTTAATTTTGCATGCCAACTTGACTGGGACACAGGATGCCCAGATATCTGATTAAACATTTCTGGGTGTGTCTGTGTTCCAGAAGAGGTTAATATTTGACTTGTTGATCATAAAGCAGGTAGGCCTCCTCCAATTTGTTAAGGGATTGAACAGAACAAAAAAGCGGAGGAAGGTTGGATTTGCCTTTCCTCTGTCCGACTGCATGGGCTGGCACAGCCGTCTTCTCATGCCCTCAGCACTGCAGGTTCCCAGGCCTTTAACCCCAACGGGAATCTGTACCATCGGTCCTCATCAGCTTTCTCAGGTCTCTAGCGTGCAGACGGCACATGATGAGTCTTCTTGGCTTCCATACTCACTTGAGTTGATACCTTATAATAAATCTCTTTATGCATCTCCTATTTGTTCTGTTTCTCTAGAAAACCCTAACATACACGGTACTTAAAGCCATGAGCTTGGATGAGTTCCCCCAGGGAGTGTGTTCAGAAAGGAAGTCAAGGGACTGGAACTTGTGCATAACAGAAGACCAAGGACTGAGGCCTGGGCCCCTCTGATAAGGAGGAGCCAGTAGTACAAGAGGAAAACCAGGAGAAGATGGGCCTTAGAGACCAAGAGCGCCAACTGCTGCAAACCCTGACCCAGTGAGTGTGGAATGAGGGGATGGGAGAGCAGAGGATGACTGCTCTTGCTTTCCAAGGGCTATTCCCAGCCTTGAAGGGAGACCATTTAAGGAAGTTGGATCTTCTGAGATAGCACTGTTCCTGGAGCCAGCAGCTGTCCACATGCTAGAACAGGTCTGCACTAGAAGTCTGGCCCCACCTCTCCCTGCATAATTTCCCTCTGGTCTCAACTGCTGGGCACTTAAGACACAGCGTGGTCAGTTCCACTCTGCCTGGTGTCTGCACTGAGCTGGGTGCCCCAGGCCTCGGTCCCACAGAATCTATTGCTCCCCTCCCCACACCAAGCCTATCCACATGTCTGAGTCTCCCACTAGGCCAGATGCACATTGGGTTTCTGGGAAGGTTCCTTATTTCTATATCCTCTGTGCCAAGCAAGGTGCCTGCATCTTAGAAACTCAATAAGCATCTGTGAAACAGAAATACTCAGCAGAGGCTCCTTCTCATGCCAGTAACTAACCAAGACCAGCCTGTGCTATTTAGAAGCTCCGGGCCCTGGACATCCCCACCTGAAATCTTACATGCTGAGAGACCTTGCCAAGGCTGTTGGCAGCATGGCAGGGACCCTTACCATGCTGTGCCTACTGATGCTCCTGAAGTTTGTGTCATATACCAAAGAAAGCACCAGGGACTCGTGTCTGAATCCTGGTTTGGGCACTCATGCTGTCTAGATAGACTGCATCTCCCATCTTGAAAATGGAGATGATAGATGCTAATCCCTTCAAATCCTCATCAGCCCTAAAGACATCTGGGAAAGTGTTTGGCTGACCATAAATGAGCTGGACAAACCTGAGTTACCAAAGGTCAGGGCTTTTTCTCAGCAGTTGACTCCAGACCCACCCAAAGCCACACAAGTCCTTCTACTGTATCACACTTGGTTTTCCTCAAGCCACTTTGAGGCCAAACAGCATCTTCTTCTTTAGGCAACAGGAACCCAGGGAATGAGTGGGATCTGACCCAGTGGAAACTCTAATATGCTCATGGACATACCCAAATGTTCCCAGTGACTAAGGGCTACACGAAGGAGTTGGCTGGACCCTTCCTGGAAACTTGCTCCAGAATGGACCAGCCCACAGAGCTGTTCTGGCCATCCTTACCTTCTCTGGAGGTCAGCCTTTCCCTTGCCCCCAAAGCAGGGTCCCAGGCAACCCTTATCCCCTGGCAGCAGATGACACACAGACAGGTCCAGCATGCAGACAGTTTATTGATCCTTACTCTCCCCCCCCCCCCAATAACTTCTCACTGGACAGGGAATGAAAAATCAAAGGAAGAGGATACAGAGGTGGAAGTCAAAAGGGACACCTTGAACCTGCTGTGATGGAAGGGGGGGGTCTGAAATTCACAACCTTTCATTTCTGAGGCTCAGGAAGTTTGTGCCCCAAGAGAGCCACACTCATTCAGCCAAACCCCTTCTACCTGCTGGAAGAGAAATAGGCATTACCCTGGCTCAGGCCTTCTTCTGGCTCCCACACTGGCCTTTCCCAGACTTGGCTGTCACAGCTGGTGGGACCACTAGCATTGTGTGACCACAGCCTCTTGACCTAAACAATCAGGCAAGGCTTGGCTCCATCCACACAAGCAGAGAAACAAAGGTGACTGATAAACAGGAGATCTGTGGCACAGAAAAAATGGGAGAGGGATATGCGTCAGATTAGATAATGACTTCAAAATGTAGTGTAAACCCACAAGGGGGGCTGACTGAGGACTAGACACCATGATTAAGTAAGAAAACGTGACTCTGTGAGCTGACCTGCCTTCTGAACAAACCTAACACAGTCTTGCTCACAGCATGTTTTGGTCCCCTTGACTCTACTCAACCATCATGAGAGCAGAAGTGGTGGTCTGGGTCCCCCCCAGCAGGAGGGGACTGTGATGACTGTCCAGATCTCTGTGGTCAGAGGGCATTGCAGCCACCTGCAGCCCTGAGCCTGGAACAGACAAGAGGGAGCAGGAGGCTGATTCCCGGAGAGCTGGCCCATGCCCCTGCTGGCCCGGCCAGTTCCTTGGGCTCCTATTCTACCGCTTCTTCTTGGTCTCCTTCTTGGGCCTTTTGTTTGCAGAAGGAACAGCAGCCTTGGGCTTTCTTGTTATCTCAGCACTTCTGGGCTCAGATGGTTCTGCCTCCTGCATGGTGATAAAAAGGAGAATCTCGCTTAGATGAATCAAGCCTGACACCAGCAAAATGAGATCACATCTGAAGGGACTTTGCAAACTGTAGCATGCCACTGAGACAGGAGGAACAGAATCCATCATTACGGGGACCCAGGACCTACACGTATGCAGGACTGTGCTGGGAGGTCTCATAGGCCTACATGGAATCTGGGTTCTTTTGCAGCCAAGTGACCTCCTGGGCTACTCACTTTCCCTCTCTGTATTGGCTTACTTACCTGTGAGATGGGAAAAGTGATGCACGCCTTGGAGGGCTGATGTGAGGAGGTGAACACATATGAAAAGCCCCAGAAAACAGCAGCTGCACCCCGTGGCTGGCCGGTCACTCTGTGGCAGTGAGGTAGACCCACTATGGATTGCTCCCCTCCCCTGTGCTCTGTGAAGGAGGCAGAACTACAGACCCTCCCTGCCAGGGAAGAAGCTCTGTTTCTTAATCTATTTCATACATTGTGATTTCTTCCCTGTAAGATTCAATTGAAACAAAGTTCTGCTGGTAAGAAAAAAAAAATGGTTCAAAACGACAGACCCAGATCCAGCCTTTATTGTGCTGATGAAGAAGGTAGACTCCAGGGAAGAGACATGGCCGGCTCAGGCTCACATCAGAGAAGAATCTGGAACAGGCTGTTTGCTCCCATCTAGTATCCTCTCCTCCTCTGGGTGGTAACAGCAGTATGCTATAGCCAGGAAGGACTCAGAGAGGCCAGGCTAGCCCGGAAAGCACTGTCCACAGCCGGCCCACAGCAGACTTCACTCAGCCTGCAGTGTTTATTTTTTTAAAATTTAAACCAACTGGGAGACTTCCCATTAAATCTGGATTCCTGGCTTTTCTTGAAAACTAAACATCCAGTGACAATGGCCCTATATTCCCTTGTGGTAGCAGTGGGCTGAGCATTGACTGTCCCTTCACTCAGGTGCCCACCCCAGACCCACGCCCCTCACATCCCCAAGCATTCTGATAGAGAAACGATTCTCAGGACCTGTGCTCTTTATTAAAAATGAGAAGATAAAAGGGAGACTAAGACACCAGAGGGAGCACACTTCTGGATGAGGAAATACCCTCTGTGTTCCACCTGCCAATTCGCTTCCAGCTCACTTATCTCCTCTTCCCTGCTCATCCCCACCCCACCTTCCTCCTCCACCCTGGCCCAAAGTCCCTGCCCTACAGAACAGGAGGGACCTGCGGGGAGGGGTAGTCCCTGCTTACCATCTAGTCTAGAGACCTGTCGACTTCCTTATCAGCCACTATTGTTCTAGACAGCCAGGCAGATACCAGATGTAAAGGGTCAGACCAGTCGAAGGCTCCCAGGAGTGATGGCCCCAAGATAACTAGAGGATTGTCCCCACCCCACCCCTCACCCCACACACAGGTTGTGACTGCAACTCTGGACTCCTCCAGCCTGCTGAGCCTCCTCCTGCCAAAAGTCAAAAAGGCTTGAGGGTTTCCCTCTGCTGATACTGTTTATGCATGTGACTCCCTCCCCCTCCCCCGCCCCCAACAAAATGTGTAGAAGCCTGACCAGGTCTCTAAGACAGAGCTGCTCTCTGAGCTCCAGGGCCACAGAGGAGTGACACCCACGTTTCCTGGGACCCACAGGGCTGTGCACAGACAGTGTGACTCTGAGTTAACTGTGAAACCTACTTTCTGTTCAGCAGCCCCCAGAACTACGAGGTGACTCTGGAGTGACAATGACAACTTGTTCTAGAGTCTGTTGAAGGGTCACTCAACCCCCCTTGTTTGTGATTAAAGTTCCTAGAGGAGTCAGAAAGGTGGGCTAGTGCTCTAGTGTCACACGGCATCTTCTACAGCTGGAAGCAGCTCCCGTGGGCGTGTACACACATGGCAGTCAGCCAGTCAGCGAGTGTACTATCTGAATCCTCCTCAGCCCAGATCTCCTTCTCTCTCCCCCATGTCACCTTCTGCCACTGTCACCCACCCAGTTATCCAAGCTAGAAAGCTCCAAGTCATTTCTGAGCTCTCGCCATTCTCTTGTACTCTAATATCCAGTCCGCTCCCAAGGCCTGTCCACTGTACCTTCCCAGGGCCTCTAGACTCAGCCAGTCCCCCTGACACACTCTGCTGCACTGGTTCAGAGCCCAAGGTCTCCCGCTGGCCCTGCTCCCGGTGTCCCCCACCCACAGGGCTTCCTACCTTGCCCTTATATCTCCCATCCTCATCCTCTTCTGCAGGGCTTTTTTTTTTTTTTTTTGAGACGGAGCCTCAAGCCTTCCCCCTGGGTAGAGTGCCGTGGCAGCACGCTCACAGCAACCTCCAACTCCTGGGCTCAAGTGAGTCTCCTGCCTCAGCCTCCCAAGTAGCTGGGACTACAGGCGCCCACCACAACGCCTGGCCATTTTTTGGTTGCAGCCATCATTGTTGTTTGGCAGGCCCAGGCTGGGGATTCGAACCCGCCACCTTAGGTGTATGTGGCTGGCGCCTTAGCCGCTTGAGCCACAGGCGCCGAACCTTCTGCAGTGCTTTCAAAGACAATTTTCTTAAAACAGTCCTAGTCCTAATCATGTCTGCTTTCTCCTTAAAAGCATTGCTTGTTCCTCCTTTGTATGAGATGAATTCTGAGAGACTCAGCATGGCCTCCAGGCCTCTCCACTTCGGCCTTGGTCCCATCTCTAGGCTCGTTCCCTTGTGCAGCCCACTCTCTATCACTCTGGGCTACTGGCCAGCCAGTCATTTCCAAATACTCTCTTCCCTTCCATTCATGTCTAGCTACTTGCACCCAGGACCCACGGATATGTCAGGGCCCCAGAATGCCGAAGAGAATGCATGCTCAGTGGGGGTGTACCATGTGGGTGCTTCACACATCAGCTCCCAGAGCTGCTTCATCACTCTGGTGAGCCACATTCTGCAGGCGAGGAAATGGGGGCTCCCTGAGTCTGGGTGTCTGATTCAATGTGGCATGGCCACTTTCCCCATAAGCTGCAGAGATGCAAAGGTGGCCATTACCCACGTGGTTGGGGACTTGGGGTCCTAGCCACATGGAGCTTGCAGCTCCAAATTCTTAGCTGATGAGAATGACTCTGAGTGAAGGGCTGGCTTCTGGTTTCTCCTCAATGTGCCTTCCAGGCAGACAGCAGACCACAAACCCTCCAGCCCCACCTTTAAATGTGGGAACACTGCACCTCCTCTGTAGCAAGTTTTAAGGTTCTTCAGCAATCACACTGTCAAGTATAAAAGAAAACCTCCACTGCCAGGTGGTTTCTGGGTCTGCAGAGGCGTCCTCTGTGGACAAAGGCCCCATCAATAATGAAGCAGCTCTCTGGCCGCTTACCAGGCCAGAAAATTGCTGCTATTCATCAGATTCAAATAATCGAATCTGTGCTACAATGCATCAAACCCCTTCTAGGCTGAATTTTATGATTTCCACTATACAGTTCGATGTGGATTTAGTCCTATAAATCAGAACAAAACGTCATTCTACACAGACTGAAACCACTCTTTCCTTGAAATGGTCCAGGGAAAGAAAATCGCTATGCTACACTTAGGCACCCTCACGTACCTTATCCCACTTGACCCTCTGAGAACTCTGTGGGTCAGGAAAAAAAGTTCTCTTTTGATGGCTCAGGACACTGAGGTTCATACGGGGTAAGGGCAGGTCAGCCCTCAGACCCGTCTGCCTAGTGCTGAAGCTCATGCCCATCCCACTGTGCAGGGTGGGCCGAGGCCCTGGGCAGCATGGGGTTGACAAGACCTTGCAGAAATGGGACCAGTAGTGGCCTAGAAAAGAGGGTAAAACTAGTTGAAACAGGGTGTGGGGGAGGCTGCCCCTGTGGGCTCAACAAGGCAAACTGAGACACAGAGTCCGGGATGCACTTGGCAGGCAAGGAAAGCTGTGATTAGGCAGAACAGCCTTGGGAGCTCATTCCAGACACAATTCAGCACGACTCTGCAGGCCCTTCCCACTGGCTGGCTTGTGGCTCTTTGTGTGTCCAGCCGTCTCTCCCACAAGCCAGTGCACATCTCCAGACCAGTGGCTGGTGGGAACATGTTTACACTCTCACCCTGCCCACCACACAGCAATCTCTCAGGAATGGGTCATTAAGTAAAAAAACACCCCACCTCCCCATTCAACAGCAACCTCCTCCTAAAATCTTAAAAAAAAAAAAAAAAACCCAGAGCATAATTATAAAGTTGGTTCTGTGAGCCTGTCTCCTAAGGTGCTTAGAATGGGGTGTGTGCTGACCTGCATTAATCATTTATTTATGGCAGCCCTCAGTGACAACCAGGGGCCTGATTTAAAATCAAGACCCTCACCTACGGTGTATTTTAGAAGGGTACACATTAAATCTACTAAGTGTAGAATATAAATGTCTTAACACAGTAACTAAGAAAATGCAGTGAAGGCTATGTTAACCAGTTTGATGAAAACATTTCAAATTATATATAAAACCAGCACATTGTACCCCATAATTGCATTAATGTACACAGTTATGATTTAATTTAAAAACAAAAAGAAATAAAATAAAATCAAGACCCTGGTGTAAAATGTTCCAAAAGGGTCCAGACCTTCTAGGCCACTGTCCCACTGCACCATAGGAAGGCACATCCCCTTCCAGACTCCAAACACCACAGGGCTTTCTGATTGAGAGTGAAGTCCATATAGGCATCACACAGAAACCGACCCCTCTCGCCATCAGTCCTGGTGACTCTGCTAGATCACAATACTGAGTATTGGTTGTCCTTGTCTGCCCAGCACCCTCTCTCCACCGGAGGGGTCTTCCCTTCCCCTCCTGTGGAGTTCTAGGGGACTCTCCGTCATTGCAGCTATAGGAATAGGCAGCTAAATATGGCCTAGCCAGAAATAGTACCCACTTCCCCAACCCACCTACGGGACGTGTGACCAAGCAGAGGACTTCCGTGAGATTTGGAAAATGAGCAGAGGCAGAGAAATGTTTCCTCTAACTTGTAAATTACAAGCGACAAGGATGCAGACTGTGGGTGCTGCAGCCACCTTCCCTGACTTGGTAAGGGACTACGAACGAAGCCCACACTCCCAGGAAAGCCAGGAGTGAGATGGACAGAGCCCTGAAGACTCCTTGAAACTCCCAGTTCCCAGAGCCAGTTTCTTTTGGGGGAAGCTGCTGGAGCCCAGTTTCTGAACTTTCAACAGGAAGTGTCCCCACGAATATAAGAGACTCTCACAGCGGTGGATGGATGTGAAAGTTCCTGCTTTTTGGCGCTGGCTGCTGGCTGACAAGATGTGACATAAACACATGAAGAGATGAGAACAGTCAACATCTAAGCTCCAAGGAGTCTATGATTCACTGCCAGTTGAACTATTACTGTCAGCTACATGAGTCGCCGAACCAAAAGTCAACGCCCACTTGCTTAGGGTTGACTGGATCAACATTCTGTGTAGAAACGGATTCAAGAGCGGCCAAGAGGAAAGCTCAGGAAAGGTTTCCCACCCTTACTTCCTCATTCCCCATTCCTTAAGCTCCTGGAATTTGGTTTCCACCTTCTCAAAGAAACTCCACTCCAAGAAAACTTAGACTCTCTCCCCAGAAAACAGGTCTGAGCCTGTAAACGTCACATTTTTGTGCACAACTTCAGGGGGCTTGTACACTCCTGAAGCCTATCCAGGAACTCCCTATGAAGAATTCTGTTCCAGGCTCGGCACCTGTGGCTCAACTGGCTAAGGCGCCAGCCACATACACCTAAGGTGGAGGGTTCAAATCTAGCCCCGGCCCGCCAAACAACAATCATGGCTGCAACCAAAAAATGGCCAGGCATTGTGGCAGG
>NW_003852418.1:279066-283216 GCF_000181295.1 Otolemur garnettii | reverse complement strand
CTGTGAGCTGTGATGCCACAGCACTCTACCCAGGGGGATAGCTTGAGGCTCTGTCTCAAAAAAAAAAAAAAAAAAGAAATTTTGTTCCGGTGGCGCCTGTGACTCAGTGAGTAGGGCACCTGCCCCATGTACCGAGGATGGCGAGTTTGAACCTGGCTCCAGCCAAACTGCAACAAAAAAATAGCTGGGCGTTGTAGAGGGTGCCTGTAGTACCAGCTACTCGGGAGGCTAAGGCAAGAAGATCACCTAAGCCCAAGAGCTGGAGGTTGCTGTGACGCCACAGCACTCTACCGAGGGCGACAAAGTGAGACTCTATCTCTAAAAAATAATAATAACAATTTTGTTCTACTGAAACCCAACCTTGAAGGAGAGTGGCCAAAACACAGCCCGGTCATCACGTGGGCCTCCTCCCCTCCTCTGTCATCTCTGTGGAGACTGGTTTTCCACTCTACTGGCTCTCCTTGGGCCACTCTGTGGTTTTCAGGCAGGCCACACTCTCCTGGTCCCCTGTCCACTACTCTGTCTCTTCAGAGTTAAAGGAATGGATACTCCAGTTTTGTCTGCCCAGTGCTCCTGCGGAAATGAACTCCCTCAACCCCCACACCCAGCAGTCACTCCACAGGACCCAGTCCTCCTCCCACACCAGCCATAGCTGTCCGGAGCGGGGTTAGCCACCGTTCCTTCTCTAGCATCTTTGGAAAGGACCAAGCAGGAAGGCAGCCTCTCTCGAGGACGCTGCAGCTGAAAGATGTCAACTCTGGGAGCTGTTGGTGGCCGTGTTTCATTATGCCACAGAGGCAGCGAGCAGAGAAGTGGGACCCTATGAGAGAAGTGAAGGCCAGGAGAGGGACATGGCAGGAGACAAAAGGCATGCAGATGGTGAGTAAGAAGTCCCTGGTTTCCACCCCAGCAGCTGCATCCCTGCTCTTGGATTCTAGGACAGCCCCCACATCTTTCCAGTATGCCTACATTGTGGGGAAACTACTTCATGCAAGTTGGGCATGCTTCAAGTTCAGCCCTTTCCCAAATCTTAATTTCCCCTGAAAAGCTTAGCAATCCATTCCTAGGTGTCAAGTAATAATGCTGTGTTGATAGAATAATTCCCAGGTCTCTATCTCCACCTTCTCACTGGCTCTTCCTTTCCCACTTGGGATGTCTAGCTATTATTTCAAACTTAACACATCTCAAATTGAACATCTCCTGTCCTCTTAAAATTGGTTTGTGCTTTAGGGAAATCATCTAAGAACTAGACGAGTGGTTGTGCATTAGGAGCAATTGGGCACTTCAAAGAAAATACTGATCCAAGAGCTGGCACAGGGGTATGGGCCTATAATTTCAGCTACTCCAGAGGCTGAGGATGGAGGATCACTTTAGCTCAGAAGATTGAGACCAGCCTGGGCAACACAGCAAACCACTGTCTCACAAAAAATAATAATAATAATAATAATAATAATAATACTGATCTGAGACTTCATAGAACTGAATCAGAATCTCTGTGGGTGGAGTCCAGGCTTTTGAAATCTCCAGATGGTTCTAATGTAGAACCAAGCATAGAAACACAGGCCAGCCCAAGCATGGGCAACTGGTGCTACCACTCCCTAGCCCCTTGCTCATGGTAACCATCGCTGATCAATTTATTTCCTCTGAAGCCTAGAAGCAGCCTCAGAACCCTTTGCACCGTGGCTACGACATATCATCAATCAGACTTGGCCATGCCAGATGAGATATATCTGTCATCCTGGACTAGATGGAAACAGTATAAGAATCTATTATCTTAAATTTTAGAATCTAGCCTACAAGAAAATGCATGGATTGTGTGTGGTCCAGGCCTCAATCAGACTCAAACAAATGTTTGTTTTCTCAGGTCTTAGTTTAACGAGGTGTCAATGAGAAAACTTTCTCATCTGGCTTAGGATTCTAGGGACTTGGATTTTGATTTTACAATTGGTTCTTGCTCCTACTTTGAAAAGGAAGGGGGTGGGGTGGGAAGCATTTGTATGTGTTGCTTTTTTTCTTCCCTGATTACCCCCAAAAGAGCTTTCAAACAATCTGCTAAGTATTGAAGTACTGAAGTCATAAACTAGTTGCAAGAAATCGGCTTACTGGAACAACAGGAAAGACATTCTTCTGCTTTTCAAAGGCTTTCCCATCATCTGGAGCTAAAAATATTATCTTCTGACCCAAAAAGCCACTAATAAGCCTTGTTTCTATTCTATAAGCTAAGCAAAGAGGGATGATTTTGGCCTAAGCAAAACAGCAAAGAGAGCAAGATTGTTCTCTGGGTACCCCCAGCCCCACTCTCGGCCTGGCTCCTGTCACCCTTCACTTCCAGATACCTCCCAACTGCCCTCAAGCTGTCTGGAGTCCCCACAAGCTTTCCACTCCCATGGGCGCTCTTCCTCCCTAAGAGCTCCAAGTTAAAGCCCTTTTCTCCTCCCCCACCCAAATTCCAAATCCTAGCTAGCTGTCAGGCACAACCCCCAAGCAGCAGTCTAGGCACTCACCCTCTCTTTAGAATCTTGTTCATGCACAGAACATTGTATTTCCTTTCCATTTAGTTAGGAATGCGGGAAGTGAGAGAAAGCTATCAGCACAATCTGTGTGTAGCTGGGGTCATTAGCTGCCCTGATGCACCAATAAAATATTAGATTAACAATCCACTGAAAAGCTAAAAAAAAAAGTTAAGATAGTAAGTTTTAATTATGAAGACTATTTGCTTATTTGAGCTTTGCTCCCTTAGACGATAAGATAAAGAAAAATGAGATGTACTACATTTACATTTAAAAAGATGAAGTTGCTGTCCTAAATTAATCTCCAGATGTTGGTGGGGAGGAGTTTGAAGGCATATTTTTGAGCCCTTTGTCAAATTCCCTGCTTCAAAGGACCATAGGCCACTATGCCACTAAAAACCTCACAGACAGCAGTAAAGGGCCCCCCCTTTGTGAAAGTTTTTATGGAACTGACCCAGGCCTCTGAGGTTTACCTCTAAGAGTTAAGAGCACAACAGGAGGTGAGCAGCTTTCCAGCTCTCCAAATGGTCACACACCTCTTGACTCTACATCTCTGCCTATAAAACAAGTACGGTCATCACCTCCCTCTCTTGGGACTCTTAGCAGGCTTCATCAGCAGCCAACAACAATAAAAATGTTTGTTATTTATAATGCCCAATGGCGTGCCATGTCTGTGAGGACAGAGCCCAAGAGCATAGGGATTAGCTTTTTAAAGTGTGATACAACTGTGGGTAGAAAAAATCTAATCCTGACCTCCTTCTGAAAATATTAGAACCCAGAGGCCACAACCCTGTCCACATTCACTAAGATTTCCCCTTCCCCATAGGCTGCTCCTTCCCCCTTTAGGGGACTCTCTCCCCTAAATGCTAGAGCCCCTCTAGGCTCTGTCCTAGGCCCTCTTCTCATCTCCCTTTGTATTCCTTCCTTAGGAGACCTCACCAGCTTCTATGACATTTTACTAAATCCCAGATGCTGGTCAACACTCATCCCAGACCCTCCTACTGTAGATCTGTAAATCCACAGCTTAATTTGACAAAATCACCTGGACATGTTAGAAGCATCTGTTCAAAACTGAACTTCCAGCTGGGTGCAATGGCTCATGCTCACAATCCTAGCACTCTGGGAGGCCAAAGCAGGTGGACTGCTTGAGCTCAGGAGTTCGAGACCAGCCTGAGCAAGAGTGAGATCCCATCTCGACTAAAAATGGAAAAACTAGCCAGGCTTTCTGGCAGGCACTTGTAGTCCCAGCTTCTCAGGAGGCTGAGGCAAGAGGATCATTCAAGCCCAAGAGTTTAAGGTTGCTGTAAGCTACGATGATGCCATTGCACTCTACCCAAGGCAACAGAGTGTAACTGTCTCTCAAATAAATAAATAAAATAAAACAAAACAAAACTGAACTTGGCATGCTCCTTCCCCTACCCCCATCCCAAGCCATGCCTTCACCACAGTTCCCCTTTTCATCAGTAAATGCCCATCAACCTCCCAGATACATATACATACACACATATGTATTTGTTCATGTATTTAAACAGAAACAAAGGAAAAATAAATCAAAATAATAAAAATAGTTACATCTGTGGGGAGGGAACAGGATGGAGGATGATGAGATTAAAGGAAACTTCAGTGAATGAACATTGATT
>NW_003852418.1:275521-277871 GCF_000181295.1 Otolemur garnettii | reverse complement strand
GGCGCCTTAGCCGGTTGAGCTATAGGCGCCGAGCCAGGAAACAAGATTTCTAGCATTGAATAAACAGATATAGGATACCAGTATAAAATCAAATAACTAAAAACACTATACCCTTAAATATGAATTAGAAATACCAATATGAACCCACAACTTCTTCGTATCCTAATTTTTTCTTTTCCTTTTGGAGACAGAATCTGACTCTGCTACCCCAGGCTAGAGTACTGTGGCATCAGCCTAGCTCACAGCAACCTCAAACTCCCGGGTTCAAGTGATCCTCCTCAGACTCCCAAGTAACTGGGACTACAGGTGCCCAAGTAACTTGGACTACAGGCCAAGTTAATTTTTTTTTTTTTAAAGAAACAAAGGAGAAATAAGTAAAAATAAAAATGGTCACCTCTGGGTGGAAGAGAGTCTCTTGCTCAAGCTGGTCTCAAACTCCTAAGCTCAAGGGATCTGCCTCCCTCCTGCCTTGGTCTCCCAGAGTGCTAGGATTACAGGCATGAGCTATTGCACCTGGCCAATTTTTTCTTTTCTTAAAATTTTCTATATCCATTCACTGAAAGGCAAAAGCAATCACAGCTCAGCAGCACCGATCACTTCTAGTATTCCAACTGAGGTCTCTAAATATTATTTTCTACTAAAAAAGGGCCAGAGTTTTTTAGAGAAATGACTGACTACAAGGGTAGAAAATGTACAAAATAAACCTGAGACATCATACTGAGCAAAGAAGGTATTAAATATTAATATATGGCTCGGCACCTGTAGCACAGTGGTTATGGCATTGGCCACATACACCAAGGCTAGAGGGAGCCTAGCCCGGGCCAGCTAAACAACAATGGCAAATGAAACAAACAAACCAAAAAAAAAAATAGCCGGGCATTGTGGCGGGCGCCTATAGTCCCAGCTACTTGGGAGGCTGAGGCAAGAGAATCGTTTAAGCCTAAGAGTTTGAGGTTGCTGTGAGCAGTGATGCCACTCAAGGATGACACAGTGAGACTCTGTCTAAAACAAAC
Organism: Otolemur garnettii; assembly: GCF_000181295.1. Classification (NCBI taxonomy): domain Eukaryota; kingdom Metazoa; phylum Chordata; class Mammalia; order Primates; family Galagidae; genus Otolemur; species Otolemur garnettii. The sequence goes on along the minus strand of NW_003852418.1, from coordinate 276,858 downwards.
AAACAAACAAGCAAAAAAATTAATATAACAAAGAATAAAGATATCAACTTGAAGGGGCTCCTGCTAAGCAAATTTGAGCACAAAAACCCAAAATGATATGAAAACCAAAAAAACATAAAAACTCCAAAATGATATGAAAACCACAGCTTTACTAGTCAATGCTTAGAGGCAGCTAGGGCCCAAACTCACTAAGCTGAAAACTGATAAGTAAAAGGAAAGAATCACGTATTTATCCTGCTTTTCAGTATGAAGAGCATTTCAGAGTAACCACACAGGTGAGGAAAAGGTCTTTATTAAAGAATTCCAGCTAATAGGGTCGCACCTGTGGCTCAAAGGAGTAGGGCACTCACCCGATACGCCAGAGGTGGCGGGTTTGAGCCCAGCCCCAGCCAAAAACTGCAAAAAAAAAAAAAGAATTCCAGCTAATAAATGGGAAGGAAGTATCCGATTAAGCAATATTCATCAATAGATGCTCATCAATAGGGGAGTGACTGATGGGGGGTTTTATAATGGAGGATCAGGTGATACCACCTGAACCCAGAGATCAATCCTAGAGTCTCCAAATGTGTGGCCACCAGACATCAGTTGTCTGTTTACGACATGCAATAGGGAGTCCAGCACCACCTATGAGGTGACCTGAGCCGGACCTGCATGGCATCAGACCTCCAAGTCAGTGATTTTTAATTGGTGTGTCCTGAGAGGATCTTAGGTGTACCACAAAAATTTTTAAAGACCATTAATTAAACTGTTTTCAAAAGAAGTTCAAAGCACAACAAGTATATTATTTTTTTAATTCTTCTTTTTGATCAACATAATTTAAGTGTGCCATGGAAGTTTAACTATAGGCTCAAGTGTGCTATGAGATAAAGAAAGTTGAAAACACTGCTCTAGATGGAACATCCAGTTGACAGGAAATATGGGGAAACAAATTAAATGACACCACAGAGAAGCAATCAGCCAAATCCTGGGATGTGTGTATCACAGATGACAAATGACCTACTTTCTCAAAAAAATCAGCATGAGAAAATGGGGGCAAGAAGTGTAAGAAAGTGGGTGGAAGGAGGGTATACAGTTATAGAATAAAGACACTTAGAGAAAAAGAGTCAAAACAACAAAAAAGCAAATCTAATGATGTCATTCTCTTAAAACCCTACGGGTCTTGCCCACACCTCTGGCTGTTTGTCTCTTACCAAGTCCCCTCTGTGCTCCAGCCACATAACTAAATTCGCCTCCTTGGCTCGGCGCCTATAGCTCAACAGGCTAAGGCGCCAGCCACGTACACCTAAGGTGGCGGGTTCGAATCCCCAGCCCGGACCCGCCAAACAACAATGATGGCT